>NW_007246719.1:716348-823265 GCF_000164805.1 Carlito syrichta | reverse complement strand
TGGCTGCTCCCGGCCACTGCAGCCTTGACCCACTGGGCTCCGGCGATCCTTCTGCCTCAGCCTTCCGAGTAGCTGAAACTACAGGCGCGTGCTACCACGCCCGGCTGATTTTTTGATTTATTGTAGAGATGAGGTCTCACTGCCCAGGTGGGTCTCGAACCCGCGGGCTCAGGCAATCCACTCACCTCAGCCTCCCAAAGGCGCGGGATTACAGGCTGAGCCACTGAGCCTGGCTAAGATTTATTTTTAAAAGACTTTTCTTCTCCTCTATGAGAGGTTGAATAGAAGGAAGCTCAGATTTGGAGGGCTGGACCCAGGACAGGGTATTAGGAACAAAAATGTGCCCTGGCTGACTCCATTTGTAGGGCGGAAGGTGAGACTTAGCTCCTAGGTTCAACACCCCTTGAGTTTTGCTCGAAACTGTAGCAAAAAAATACATCTATTTTCATGTTTGGCTTTGCACGGGTCAACTTGTTTCTTAAATATTTTACTTTCAACTGTTTAACTTTAGGCAGGTTGGCCTCAATGCTGTTGAAAGAATTTTTACTAAAAATCGCCAACAGTTTGGTAAATAGGTTAGACCTAAAATATAAATAGGGTTGATACAGCAATAATACATCTTCTGTTAATGGGGACTTCAAGTCATCATTTGGTACAAATATTGTCTGCTCCTAGGAAGGCATGAAAGCGTTAAATAATACAACCCCAGCAAGGCAGGTACTGAATGTTTTAATCCCAGCTGCTGCCCCTGGGGGTGAGAGGAAGAGATATTCGATAGTCCAAAGCAGAAAGTAAATATAAAGTAAATTACTTCCACGTAATTGGGGAGATTATTTCAAGTAGATTGCAACTTGGAAATGGATCGCTTCTTTTGAAATCCTAGGGTGACTTGTAAATCTCTTATCCTGGTTTCAAGGTGGCACGGAGGGAAGGAGCCATTCCTGGCTTTCAAGGGCAACGATAGCTGATATATTTTATAAAATTGAAGCTAAACATCTTTTATGCTTGCACCACTCGGATCTATGCAGTAGTTAATAGGAACAGAAGTAGAAAGAGAGAGACAGAAATGTGGCCAAACAGAAGGACACCACCTTAAAAATCTGAACTGTGAGTCTTGGTAGACAGAAAACAGAAAACTCTTGGTAATTAATATAATTGCCCTCATTCAAGGAAATAGTCAATTTGATTTGTAATGGGGTGGAAAAGCATGGGAGGGGATCTGTGTGACACACCTACAAGAATTACTTTTCTTTTTTTTTTTATATATATATAATGGGCCAGTTTTTCCAGTAACTTTCATTCTTTGGGTATAGTGCTTCCTCTTGAAGCTGGTATGAATATGCTCCAATCCCATTTCCCTGTGGCAATCTTTCTAATATTCACCTCCTGTTCTTCAGTGTGTAGGTTTAGAACCAGAGAAGCCTTGTTGAGATTCATGGCTGCCACCCACCTGTCGCCTCTCTAACTTTGGGCAAGCTGCCCAGTCTCTCTCGGCCTTGATTTTCTTATTTGTGAAATGGGGATAATCATAGTACTTGCCTCACAGGCAAAATGTTGTGAGAACAAAATGAGAAAATGCACATAAAGCACTTGGCACTTAGTTCTTTTTATGATGATGATGATAATCACACGTAATAAATTATTTCTCGCCTGGCATGATGTTTATCATGGTTCTATTTTTCCTTAAGCCATTTTGGTGTGTAGCATCCAGAATTGAGCAAAACACTCCAGATCGATCCTGATAATTCAAAGTAGACTACCATCTTCTTCAACCTAGGTTTTATGCTTCTATTTATGCGATCTGAAGTTAAAATATTATAGCCGGGCTCGGTGGCTCAGCCTGTAATCCCACGCCTTGGGAGGCCGAGGTGAGTGGATTGCCTGAGCCTGCGGGTTCGTGACCCGCCTGGGCAACTTGATGAGACCTCATCTCTACAATGAATCAAAAAAATTAACCGGGAGTGGAAGCGCGTGCCTGTAGTTCCAGCTACTTGGAAGACTGAGGCGGAAGGATCGTCGGAGCCCAGCAGGTGGAGGCTGCGGTGGCCGGGAGTGGCCACTGCACTTCAGTCTGGGCGACTGAGTGAGACTCCAACTCAAAAAAATAAATAAATAAAATGAAATAAAATAAAATAAAATATTAAATGGATTTGTTTATCTTTTTTTATTCTTGCAGGGACTGGGAATGACTGCCCCAATCAAACAATCAATCTGCCCGGTAAAATCTTCCCTGCTGTGCTTTGGTATTTCATTTTAGACCCGAATGCAGGACCTTAACTTTCTCTCATTTCCTGTCATCTCTTTAGTGTTGGTTTCTCTTCCAAACTTGTGCAACCCATTCATTCAGAAACTTTCAAAAATGCATTTATCATTGGTTAGGCACAATGCCTGTTATTTGCCATGTTCTGAGATTTTAAAAAATTTATTGGAGGTTTTTTTTTTTTTTTTTTGAGTTGGAACCTCACTCTGTCACCAGGCTGGAGTGCAGTGGCATGCTCACTGCCACCACAGCCTCGATTTGCTGGGCTCAGGCAACTCTTCCACCTCAGCCCTCCAAGTAGCTAGAACTACAGGTGTGTGCTACGACCCTTGGCTATTTTTTTTTTTTTTTTAGTTTTATTTATAGTAGAGACGAGGTCTTCTTGCCAAGTTGTCCAGGCTGGTTCCAAATCTCCGGTCTCAGGCAATCCTCTTGCCTCAGACTCCCAAAGTGCTGGGATTACAGGCTTGAGCCACCACACCCAGCCAGGGTTTTGATAGAGCATGAGTTCTACACCTTAGTTTGAATTGTTGTGTAACATGTTTGGATAATACAGAACTAAGGGCACAGGCTAAGGAATGTCTTTAGAAATGTTTTTGAAGGCTCACCAGCACCCCTGCAGCATTGTAGTTTAAACCTTATGAGTTCATCTTGTGTGGTATCATTTGATACACATTATTTTGCAACTTGACCAGTTGGAAATCTTGAGACCTTCTCAGAATCCATGTTCGAGTCAAGATTTGCTATATCTGTCTAGTCACCCAATTCAATATTCCTACCAAAATAAGATTAATCTTATGGGATTTTTTTCTTCAGTGAAATTAGGCTGGCTTGTTTTCTAAAGGGCTCAGAGGACATATGTTTATCACCCATCCTAGAATTTTAAAGAATTTAAGTAAAAGCAGAGCCTAGTGCCTAAAGTGTGGCAGCGGTCTGTTTGGGTGTTCGTCTTACCACGTGTAGCATGGCAAGATCAGGAGTGAAAGGTCAGGAAGTTCAGATGGGCAGAAAAGTCTACCCAAGGACACACCCTTCCCACTGTTAGTTGGAGTCTCACTCTGTCACCCAGGCTGGAGTGCAGTGGCACAATCACGGCTCACTACAGCCTTGATCTCCTGGGCTCAGGTGATCCTCCCGCTTCAGCCTCCTGAGTAGCTGAGACTACAGGCATGCATCACCATATACAGTTTTTAATTTTTTAGAGACGAGGTCTCAATATGTTGCCTACGTTGGTCTTGAATTCCTGGGCTCAAGCAATCCTCCTGCCTCGGCCTCCCAGAGTGCTAAGATTACAGGTATGAGCCACCATGTCAGTCACTCCATCTTCTTTTACTTAGCTTCTTATACGTATTTCTTTCCTCCTAGGTCATTTGTGGTTGGGGTGTGGTCTTATGCATCTCTTATAATTCCAGTCACAGTGCATGACACACCTTAGGTGATCCTTATTGCTTTTTAAATTAATGTACTCAAAGTTTATTTATAAATCTAATGCCTAACCTATTACAACTAAGGAGAAAGAATACCATCCCCTTTCAGTCCAGGAGCAAATAGAGATGTCAGTCCATAGTAAACAGAGATGTCTATAGGTCACAGGGCATCTGTAAAAACTTAGAAAGGCTTAGGAAAGATGCCTCCTTAAACTGTATGAAATTGCTGAGTGATTAGCAACAGAGTCTAATGAATGAAAAGCTTTCTCAAAACATTTGGAAATTGGTCATCTTTTTTCCTCTGTCATCATTACTAGGATTTTGAAAATCCTGGGGGGATTGAATGTTTAAAAAAGCCATTGCCCCATTCTGATCTTTGTAAAAACTTTTCCTTTCCTTACTTTGTTCAGGGTGAGACATGGTGGATTGCTTCTGTGGGCTTCTTGACGTTAATTACCTCTTTATATTAGTGCCTTCAGTATGTAGTACAATGCTTGGCAAAGAGGAAGAACTCGATCCATGTTTTTTAAGATGAATAAATCATATTTATTTGTGACAGTGCTTTGTAGACTGTGAACCCCTGTACAAATGAAAGAAGATGAGGATAAATTTCTTTTTTTTTTTTGAGTTGGGAGTCTCACTCTGTTGCCCAGGCTGAATTCAGGTGATCCTTCCATCTCAGTTTTCCAAGAAACTGGCACTACAGGCATGTGCCACCATGCCTGACTAATTTCTTTTTTATTTATTGTAGAGATGAGGTCTTGCCAAGTTGCCTGGGCTAGTCTTGAACCTGTGAGCTCAGGCAATCCTCTCACCTCTGCCTCCCAAAGTGCTGGGATTATAGGCGTGAGCCACCACATCTGGCATGAGGATGATTGCTTATGAGACAGAAACTGAAACAAAACTCTTTTTTTAATGTACATCTCCCACCTCTCTCATATACATTTTCCCTGTGAATTGTGGCTGCATTTTTTTTAAAATGGGAAAATTATTAAGATACTGGGCTACTTAAAAAAATTTAAATCAAAATGTGCTTGTCCACTTTTTATTACTGGTTGCTTCATTTGCTCATCTAGCTTCGACTGGCAAACAGTTTTTTGTATACTTACTATTATTGTCATTGGTTATCCCCATCCCTTCCCTTCTTACCCATCTTTACTCTGCCATACAGTCTTGATTTGGATTTTACAGCTGTTAGACTGTCAGGCTTTCAAGGATGCATTTTAAGAAATCAGTTTCTTTGAAAGCTCTTGAACCAAAAGTCAGATGGCATGATATAAACCAATAGTTTTTCAATGAAGAAATGAACACCCTCAATAGTGACAAATAAGGAATATAACCTATTGACACCAATTTGGTTACACGGTACTGGTTCCTACAAAAATATGATGAGAGAGAGCACTACCTATATTCTACTGATTAGATTACAAGCACACTTAGTGAAGACAGAAACAGTGTAAGCATGCAAAGGTTTGCCTTAAAATGCCACCTGATGTTAGTTGTCCCCTCGCTGATACAAGTATGTTCCTTGATTCTGGTGGGTCTGGCTGTCAGCAGAGAGCATGAGACTGCATGTGGCCATGGCTAAGTAGTCAAGGACAGCACATCAAGGGCAAGTGACAATCACCAGAAAATGCTGGCCCCGCTACTTACTCAGCGACGAGGATTAGTAGCGTGTAAGAAGAGATCAAGATTCCAAAGGTTCACACAAATTTCTCCATTTCTTACTTAGGGCTTTGGGGTCTTTGGAGATATCTTCCAGGTTTGGTCTTTGCTTGTTTCTCCCATTCTCCTGTGAAGGGGAAATGGGGTGGGGTTGTGGAGTTGGATGAGGTGGGGGAGTCTTTGCAAGTTCTCCATTTCATCTGAGCTAGACATGCTTAAAGGAGGCCCCTGAGAAGCTAAGGCAGTTTTATATATGCCAGCACCCACCCACTCTGATCATTGTCAGAGAACTTGACAATGATCACGCCATGTCACTTTCATCCTTCTGGGCAGGTGATAACTCCCACATTCCTGGGTAGAGAGATTTAGGGTGGTATACTGGAGGGGAGGAAGGATCAAGGGTGTGTCTTGAATCTGCTCTGTCTAATAAGCACCAAGTTTTTTACTGACTTGAAAGCTGATTTTGACATATTTTGGACTTAAGTAGATGGAGAGTTTGGAGAGGGACCCTAAGAAAACTTCAAGTCACCCCTGGGTACTGTCCATGAAACCCAGGCTTACTAAACCCTGCAAAGCCTCCCTAGTATTGTAGCAAGTATGAGATGCTACTTCTCAGAGTTTAAATTCACCCTCCATGGAAGTGTTTATCAAAGTTTTGTCCTACTGAACCCTACCATCAAGAGTGGGAGTGGGGAGAGTTTCCAGGGAGGGAGAATCTTCACTTTTAATAAGCATCGTGGATGCAGCTAATTTGCATAGTACAGTTTGAAACCACCATGGAAATGGCCTCAGGACTACTTACCCTTCTGTTGTATGGAATGTCTTTATTTTTTATGTTTTTCTGTCTAGCAATAGTCTTTTAGAATATGAATGCCTGTCCTGGATTACTTTCCTCATTGTGACTAGGAGGTCTGCATCTTTCTGAGTGATCCAAACTGTCAAAGAGCATTCCTCTGAGTCTTTCATGTTCCATCTAACAGGATGATCACTTGCATTTATAGCACACAGTATTGGCGCTTGTTTTGGGCAAAAGAAAAACATGATGACAATATTAATACTATATATTTGGTAATGCTCTACAATTCACAGTTAGATAAATTAAATTGCACAGTTAAATTTATAGCAAATTCATCATTAAATCACATCAGCTCTTCAGTTTTTACAACATGCTGTCTGGATAGGCAATATTATTCCTATTTTACAGATGAGGATATTGAGACTCAGAGAAGACAATGACTTGCCATGACTTACCTTAGGTCAGCTGACTAGTTAGTACACAAAAGAGTTGGTGCTGGGGGTCAGCTCTCCCAACCTGAGTTCACTGATGCCAATTCATGTGATCAGATGGACTCCTGAGTGGCTTTCGTGTAGATCTGTTGAGGTCAAATCACCTCAGTTCTGACCTTTGGGTTTCTTTTGGAAAAAATCTTCATTTAAATTGTCACGAACATCCACTTGTTGAGGAACAGTTTTCTCTTGGGAAAGACACTTCTGAGTTGGTCTAACTCCACCCTTACCTGCCAGCTTCACCCTAGGCCTCAACAATTCTGATATGCCACATATCCTCTCCTACCTGACTTGCCATTGTGTTGCTCCAGGGAGGTATGATGCTAAGATCTCAAAAAAAATCCCTTTTCTCATATCTGATTGTGCTCCATTTATAGACACATTATCAGACTTTCTATTTCTTTTATTTTAATCATCTTGATTTCATCCTTGAAAGCTCATATTCTTTCATCAATGTCATCAAATTAAAGAAGGAAAGGGGACTCTGGAGGCTTGCGTGAGGTTTCCCTGAAGACAGGCACAACGGGGATTCGTCTAGTCTTTGCTTTGCAGGGACACAGTAGCTGGGAATGCAGTCTGTAATAACTAGACCCCTCTCGTTGTCACATCATTCTTCCGTTATGTTGAACTGAAAATTTCAGCCTTTATCTTGCACATATTGGTTTTTGTTCTGAGGTATAGATGTCTTCTCTCTTTTTCACATGAGAGTTCTTCAAATATATGAGCCAGTCATCATGTTGCACTAAAGTTATAGAATTGAGAGTTGTTATATGTTGAATGAGTGTCCCCCAGATTCATATGTTGAAATCCTAACCCTCCGTGCCTCAGAATGTGACTGCATTTGGAGACAGAACCTTTAAAGAGGCAATATGTTAAAATGAAGTTATTAGTGTAGGCCCTAACTCTACAGGACTAATGGATATGAAGAGAAAGAGACAGCAGGAACGCCAGCACAGAGGAGAGGTCCTGTGAGGACATAGGGTAAAGAGTCATCAGAAAAAAAAGCAGACCTGCAGACACCTTCTCTTGGGCTTCTAACCTCCAAAACTGCGAGGAAATGCATGTCTGTTGTTTAAGCCACCCAGTCTGTGGTACTTAGTATGGCTGCCTTAGCAGATGAATCCAAGAGCCAAATGTATACAAGATTGAAGCCATGGAAGAAGGTGAGATCACTGGCCAGCTATTCAGGGGAGAGAGGTGGAGGGCTATGGGGTGAAACCCATTACCTTTGCAGAGTAGGCATAGGAGGAAAGTCCTGGGAAAAAGACAGAGGAAAGTTAAGATAGAGCAGAGTTAAAGATGACAATGGAACACAGAGTTCCTTGGTTCTTTTATTTCAGTTCTCAATCCCTTAAGTCCTGTGTTCACTTTTGTCAAAGTTGTCTTCAGCATTTAAACTCTCTCTCCTTTTGTGTCCACATTGGACCAAGTTAAGAAGGTTTCTATTTCAAATCTGAAAATTGGTCATCACAGCATTCGAAGGTAAGTAAAAGGGTTTATATTAGCGTCACTGAATCAGAGTCAATCTCAGAATTACTTGGGGAACTTTTCAAAGTACGCATTTATTTGACATACTCTGAAATTTGATTTCAGTATAGATTTGTGGTGGGGTACAACCACATATCCTGAAAACAAATAAACAAGCAAACCAAACAGATCCTCAAACCCGTATAATCCCCACGTGTTTCTCATGTACACACTGATGGAGATTAACTAAACTAGATGAAAAGAAAATGCATTTTTTTCTACATGCCTGGAAATGATGCCAGGCAATTATGACTTTCAAACTTCATGGAAAATGGAATTTTCCCTTTTTAGGGAGGATGATTTGTGAACCCAGGAAGCACAGCCTACATTTTCTATTCTATTCTTACTCTATTCTTAATGGTAATTTTGAAGATGACAGTTGACCTGGTAGCCTTTGGGGACATTTACCTTTCTCCTCCTTGCAATGGCCTCCCTTGGTCAACGGGCACTGCCCTCTTCCCGTGTTTCAAGATGTCAGTTTGAAACCAGCGATCAGAGTTGACAGTAGTCCATCACATCAACCATCACATTATCTTCTGTGACTTGGGAGATCACCCCTGTTTCCTCAGATGCTCTATCTGTTAAGTATTAGGAACCACATCTATATCATAAAGAACTGTCATTCACCAGAAAGTATACTCTTCCTTCCCATGGAAGAAGACTTATGACATTGAACTTGATAAAATCCATCATCTTCACAGGCTCCAATAAAACAAGTCTTTTACATTTCCCCTCCCACTTCTTTTCCAGGCTCAAGTATGAGCAACTGGAAGGGACCATCCTGCAAAGGAGGCATCGTGGGTTTCAGGTTGAAACAAATCTGGGCTGACCAGAGTAATCCAATTCTTGATAAAAAATAATGAGTTGTGCCACTTGAACTTAGATGTTTTGAGCAACTTTAACAATTTTTGCCCATTTCTGGAATTTTCTTGAAAACCACTGCTCCTTATTTTTAGGGGAAGTGGGGAGGCAATAGGGTCTTGAGAATTACTAGGCAACCAGACTCTGTTAGTCTAGTTTCAGGTGACTATTTTAGGTTCTGAGTAAGTGGGTTGAGCTGTTATACACTATGCCCAAAACATCAAAGTGGGAAGGTGTGCGTATGTGGTGAGGCAGTGCCAGGTCCTGAGATTTATCAAGGCTGCCTTATGCATACTGATTGGTTGGTTTGTCTACTGTAGGAATGATGAGACTATGCTCCCCTGCCTCAAATTCTATTTTATCCAGGTGCCGTGATGTCTGACATTCCATCTGTAATGATTCAGTCCTTTGGCTCTCTTTCCCTTTCTTAAAATGGAAATTATCTTGGTTTGTGCAAAACACAGAACTAATTTATGAAGGCAGATACACTAAGGTGGGTGCTGGCTTTGTTTTCCAATGTTTAAAAGAGGCTAGCAGAACTGGAAGACCCTTGTAAGTTTCTCAGTGGTCACGGAAGGGAGACTGCCAAGGAGGTGAGGGTCAGGGTTTGAGAGAAGGGGAAGGAACACAGAAACACATTTTACCCACTTGGGAGTTTTGAATGGCACTGACTCTGCCCACTTGGTACTTCTTAAGGACAAAACAAAGCAATGTATTTGTGAGAGTTACTTTAATCTAGTGTACCATTTCAATAGCAGCACTGGATCAGGCTTACAAAGCAGGAGTAGGGAAGGGTGATTAGAATTGCAACCATAAGCGTGAGTTGTAAATCGTGACATTTATTTGGGCATAGAGGCCAGATCATTAATGTTTGAGAAGCACCTTTCAAAACTCAAATGCAGAGGGCAGAACATAGTATTGGTCTTTTATACCATTTCCCTCTTTTTGAGGTTAAGTCAGAGAGTTTGAGTTATGAAGCATTAAAAGATCATTTTGTTCCTATATTCAATTTTCTTCCTTTCGCTGAGAAAAAACCTTTTAGGCCAAAGACCACTGGAGGTGGCTCTGGTTCCTCTGTGTTTAACTCACTGGCCCCAAATTTCTGCTGGACTTGCATTTCAATGGGCTATGTCTCAGGTGGGAAATGATTCTAGTGACCTCACTGCAGGGAGACAGGAGCCTCTGGCAAGTTACCAAACTGCCAGGCTGATCTATATCAGTGGGTCTCTTTGCTTTGGCACAGGAAAGTAATGCCATTGGAGGTCAGCAGTCAAATGTCTCAGTGAAGTTGCAAAGGGTGTGGGACGTCCTAACCACTGTTGTTGGCTGGCACACCTGGCTGTCTCATCTCAGCTTCAGAACTCCACTCCTATTCAAATAAGCTCCTCAGGTGGAGTCCTGATTTGTTAGAAGGGACAGAGCCTGAGGACATACTGGCATTTCTTCCTCACGTTGCTGAGGACACACAGAAGGGTGTTGTGGCCAAATTAGCCAGTTTTTGGTTCCCCAAATAACTTTGGTTTTAGACACCTGACTTGACTCTGTAAGTGAGTGGGAGGTTGTTTTCCCTGACTGTTTTTGCATCTTGGCTTTCATGTCACTACATGAACATGCAACCCACAAATTTCTGTTATCTAATCAGGTGCATCAGTCCGTGGTGGAGATGAGAGGGGAGGAACGCCCCTCTGAGTCAGATTTTGCACAAACAAAACTCAGCCTTGTTAGCAAAGGCAGGAAGAGCACCCACGGCTGCTCAGATCAGATCTTTCCCTGACAATCTGCAGGGTAGTGCGGGTGGGTGAGGAGTTTTTATGGTAAGATAAGCAACGTGAGGGCCTCAATTTGGTATACTAAGTAAAATTAAAATGTCAATATTTACACATGACCTTCAAGGCTCTTACACTCTTGTTTGCTTGGTATTCGGTACAGACTGCATTTTCTTTAGTCCGTTACCAACAGCTTGGAAATTCAGTTAGAGGACATAACCCAAATGTTCTCCAAATGTTGTTTCCAAATGGTCATCTTGAAAAGTGCCGTTTTAAGGCATGCAACCTTTCTGCACTGAGAGAGGGCTGTCTCTCTGCCTACCCAACTGCTGGGGGATTATCCAAAGATTAAAACCACTGATGATAAAGATAGTGTCATGCAGCATACTTTAATTTGTTGATAATGAAAACACAAGAGGCCTTTTCCCAGGCTTCCTGAAGCCTCACTATTGTGTATCGCACATTCAACCTCTGCTTGTGTGCTGACACAAACAAATAAACGCGATCATAACGGTTGAAATGTAGTTAGAAACACAATTGAGAACATCTGTATTGTAAGCAGAAATAAATTAGAAATACTGAAGTGTTTTGTAGCTGTGAAAATGAAGGAATAAAAAAAAAACCCACAGTACCTGGATTAAGCGGTTATAAATAATGTATAAAGCAGAAATCTCATTACCCCCTGTGTAAACTCCCCCCAATGAAATATATTTTATGAATGTAGTAACACTGTAATAACCAAAGCATTTGTTTTCCCCCCACAAAGTTTCCGTTTCATAACTGTGAGATTGTTTGGATTTACAAGTTCAGGCCACAGCATCCCTGAGTTTACCGGTTTTGATCTCTTTCACCTTCACTTCCAGGACTCCACACTCCACTATTGATCAGAATGTTGCTCTGCACACGTGAAAGTTTCCCCAAATACAGCTGCATAAAAGCAAACAGAGGCAAAACACAAATCCTTTCAGCCCTAGAGGAAACAGCCTTGAAGTTCCTATCACAGAGGCTACATGGAGGACGTGCTCTTACCTGTGTAAGTCAGCAACACCGGGGAAAACTTCTGGAGTCCAAGGCTGCTGGTGGTGGGATCAATCATGTTGCTGATATCACTGTAAGGAAGATGACAGCTGCCGGAAGAGTGAGTGTATGCAGTAGCTCCAAATCCGAGAGGACTGCATGTAATAGGGGTCCCCAACCCCTGGGCCGTGGACAGGTGCCAGTCTGTGGCCTTAAGGTAGGACCCAGACCACACAGCAGGAGGTGAGCAGTGGACTGGGTGGCAAGTGAGCAAAACTTTGTCTATATTTACAGCTTCTTTCCATCACTTGCATTACTGACTGAGCTCCGCCTCCTGTCAGTTCAGCACTGGAAAGCCTGTTTCCATTTCCAGCATCCTATCTTTGTTATCCTATCTGCAGGGTCAGCTACCAAAGTGAGATAACAAGCCGGGCTCGGTGGCTCAGCCTGTAATCCCGCGCCTTGGGAGGCTGGGGTGAGTGGACTGCCTGAGCCCGTGGGTTTGAGACCCGCCTGGGCAACTTGGTGAGACCTCATCTCTACAATAAATCAAAAAAATTAGCTGTGGGAGCACACGCCTGTAGTTCCAGCTACTTGGAAGGCTGAGGCGCCCAGCAGGTCGAGGCTGCCGGAGCCCAGCAGGTCGAGGCTGCGGTGGCCGGGAGTGGCCACTGCACTCCAGTCTGGGCGACAGAGTGAGACTCCAACTCAAAAACAAAGTGAGATTACAGAGTAGACTGAACATAAGCAACACACTTCGATTGTCACTGCCTCCCATCACCCCCAGATGGGACCGTCTAGTTGCAGGGCAACAAGCCCAGGGCTCCCACTGATTCTGCAGTATGGTGAGTTGAATAATTATTTCAGCATATATTGCAATGTAATAGTAATAAATAAAGTCCACAATAAATATAATGCTCTTGAATCATCCCAAACCACCCCTGCCCCAGATCAATGAAAAAATTGTCCTCCACAAAACCAGTCCCTGATGCCAAAAAGGTTGAGGACCACTGGTGTATAAGGCTCTTTGCCTGCTCCAAAGAAGTCACCCAAAAGTCCAGCGGGAAATTACACTGATTTGTTAGAACAGGAGGGGCAGAACAGCACACAGTTTTGTAATCAAGCAAGTTAATTACTCAAATTACTATACAGTGTTTACAATCACAGTGAGTAAGGGTGCCGCCCACATTGTTCTCAGCTCTGCTCCATCATCTGCATCCAGTGACTCATGACTGGACATACGCATATCCTGCAGAGACCAGCCTTGGCCAGAGGCTGCTCCCTGAGGGTGGGGGCAGAAAGCAGTCAGGTGTGGGGGAAAAGATCAATGTCCAGACAATTACATCACAGTGAGTTGTTTTGTCCAGCTGAGCTATGGGTCAGTTTGAGGGATGATCCAAAGTTTTCCCCTGGACACCTTCCTCAGCATAGTTAGGAACCAGAGAAAATAAGATTCTCTGCACGCCCATGTCACTCCTGCAGCCCGTGGTCCCCCTTCAGTTTCTTGGTCCTTTTGATCTACCATAAGCTCATTGTCAGCCTCTGGGACATCATGCATGCTGAAGGGTGAAGCATGGGACTGGAGTCCTGTTAGAACCCAGTTCTTCTGTGTTAAGCCATGGGAATACTGTATCTTTAAGATACACGAGGACAAGAAGACAAGCACAGAGAACTGGCTCAATGAAACTCAGTGCATAACAGGAGCCATCCTGTGCCCCACCATCTCCTGTCTCAGATAATTAGTGATTCTCTCTGAGCTTCAATCAATGAATTCATGTGTATCCTGTCTAGTTCTTCCAGAGTCCTTGGAATGGTTCTTAAGTGAACCGCAGATACCCATGCCAATAACGACCTGAATCCAAGCCATCATGATGCCTTATTGTATGTCTTGAGTCCATGTTCTGTCCCTCCTGTCACACTGGGATAGCCATGGTGGCTATGCAGCTGGGCAGAATGACCTCAGTAGATTCCCTTCTTGTATGAAGTCACATGTGGGCTCCCTTTTGAAGTCATGGTCAGAACCCTGTCATTTCTGCCCATTTTGGGATGCAGCTATGGCATAGTGGGGGAAAAGATGACTGGATCATGAGTCAGACGACTTGCTCTTAAGCTCTGTCTTGCTCCCTCACTATTCCAGCGTAAGATCCTGGGGAGTGTGGAGGTGTGCCTGCCGATTCATTGCTGAAGGAGTTCGTGCACAATTTACGTTCTTCATATAACTTTGTCCTTAAAAGCTAATTTTTTTTTTTTTTTGGATGGGGCAATCTCTGAACATCAGTTATCTAGAAAATAGGGATATATTTATATTGTTTTCTTTCAGTGGGACCTAAATAAGGCAATGCAAATAAAGGGACTTTGTACAGTTTACAGTGTTGAATAGCATGCAGTTATGATGATTAAGAATCAGGTATCCTATGTTACCATGTGGTCTGAGGGTCAAATGAAATAAAATATGTGAAGTAGAGCGAGTGAAGCAATGCAGAGTACATCACCCCACGTGAATGGGATGGCTGACGGCACATGTCAGCTGGATGAACTGTGGTCACTAGTTCCCGCAGACCCATTTGCTACAGTAGCTCAGGCCTCTGGACCGTGAAGGAAGGCATAGATGCTGGAGATACTAGGTCTGGTGCTGTCTTGACCACTGCCTTTTCATGGGGAGCAGCTCAATCGTTTTGAGAGCTCTGTCTCTTTTCTTGTATTTTGCATATACAAAAACACCAGTCACCGCCTAATATGGTTGCTGGGAAAACGTAATTGAAATGGATTCTGAAGATAGCTTTTAAGGACAAAGTTATGTGAAGGACATAAATTGTGCATGGACTCCTTCAGCAATGAATAGGCACACCTCCACACGCCCCAGGATCTTACGCTGATACTGTAGCAACAAGAACTTACTGAATCAGGACAAGGTGATGGTTCTGCTCCTGTGGCAATCTAGGTCTCAGAATCTGGTATGCGGGCAGGGTGTACAGAGCAGATTGCATTTTCAGGAGAAAGGTTAAGCTTGAGTGTTTTGGACAGGAGGTGGTTAGATGCACTTTTTAAAAGTCCTTGAATGTACCTGATGGTTTTTGTGTCCTTGTGATGGTTGTAGCCCATTCCAGGTTATGAATAAATTTAGCAACACAAAAGAGGTCATTTGAAAATCTTCCCCTCAGATGCTCTACTTCCTCTTCCTTTCTAGCTTTCGCCTCCTTACTAATTTGGCAACCTGCAAGGCTGCCCTTCTGATCACTGGCAGCTTAAGAATAGTGGTAAGTGGTTTTAGAAATGTTTTGAAACTTTTATAGACGAGTTGTGGAAAGATAGAGCTTTCTAGAAAACCCTTAAGAGGAGTTAAGAGATCCATTTTATTTATGTATTCATATATTTGTTTTTGGCTTTAAAGCATTTTGTTTTGAACTGATTTTAGACGTGCACAAATACTAGGAAGAAACAATCCATATATCACTCACCCTGCTCCCACTTAGTTTTATCTCTCTCATCACCATAAAATAATGATCAGGAATAGGAAATGCACATGGGTACAGTATTGTTAACTAAGCCACAGATTTCTTTTGAAATTCACTAATTTTCCTGCAAATATAATTCTTCTGTCTCAGGAGCCTCTCCCGGACTCCACTTTACATTTAATTGTTATTTCTTTCTAGTTGCCTCCAAGCTGTGGCAGGTCCTCAATCTTTCCTTGTCCTTCGTATCTTTGGCACTTTTTGAAGGGTACCGATCAGTAATTTGGCAGAATGTCCTTTAATTAAGATTTGTCTAATTTTTTTTTAATGATTGGAGTGGGGTTATGCCATCTTGGCAAGAATACCACAGAGATGATTCTGTGTCCCTTTTCAGTGCCTCATATCAAGAGATTCATGATGTTGACATGTCTTATTACTGGTGATGCTTGCCATGCTCACTTCATTGGGTGAGTGTCTGCTGCTTTCTCCACTATACGGTTACTATACAATCTTTCCCTGAGTAGCTGATAAGTATTTTGGGGAAGATACTTTGCGGTTACTCAAATCCTGTTTATCCTTCTTGAATTTTTTTTTTTGCATAAAGGAACAGATTTTTCTTATATCTGATTTGTTACACAAAGAATCACATACTTTAGATACTTTTTGGGGTTCTGGATTTTGCTTTTTTTTCAGTTAATATAGGTCATGGAAAGCATGCTGTATTCATTTTAGAGATTTGCTAGAATTGTGTAGTATCACACTCTATTTTATTATACCAGTTTATTCAAGCACTATCCCGTGTATGGGCATTTTGGTTTTTCTCAGTATTTCACAATTACAAGCAATACGGCAATGAGTAATTTCATGCATACGCATTTTTGTCTTGTCAGAGATACATATCCTAGAAGTGGAATTTTTACTGACAAAGTCAGTTTTGCCCCCCAAATGGGGTTTTTTCCTGTCCAGTATCTCAAAGCCAGTATAAGAAATTGAAGGTGGTGGTAGGGGGGGCGGCAAACAGGGCAGGCTGTGATTCTGTGGCCATAAAATGGAGAAGCAGGAACATGGTTCACAAATCAATTTCTCATTGGGTGGGAGGTAAGGGGTTTAAAAGATAGGGTTTCTTTAATGAAGAGGTTGAACATTAAAAGTGAGAGGAAGAATATTCGTGTCTTTTCTGAGAATGCACAGAGATTTCATGCCCATTTTCTCTCCTCTTTTGGTCTCATGTTTTCTGCCATGACTGCCAAAGGGTGTGTCATTTAGTATAGAAACCATGCTATAAGGAGGTTGGAAGTTCTTCAGAAGTCAAGTGAGTAGCCATCTTGGATCCCACTGGTTTAGCAGGTCTGGTCAAGAAGGGAACTTATGTCTACAGGCCTTTCTGTTTCTTAAAGATAAGTAGGATTAAATCAGGGTGGGAATTCTGCTACATCATATAGGCATGCCACTGGGAACAGGACTGCGAGGTCAAAAATAAAATACTTGTGCAATTTGGTTAGCTATTGCCTAATGTCCCTGCAAAAATGTTGTATCAATGTGCATTGCCATCTGGGATGTATGAGAGTGACTGTTACCCATAGCTTCACCAACAACCTTACCAAAAGAATGCATTCTCAGATTTGTTTTATTTTTGCCAATTCAAAAAGTGAGAAAGGCGTTTCTTTAGTTATGAGTGAGTTTGAGCATTTTCTACATTCAAAGCTCATTTAAAATCTCTGTTTCTCTCTCTCTCTCTCTTTTGATGAATTATCTATCACTTTTTCTTATTTTTCTCTCAGGATTTTAGTTCTTTGTCCCTCAACTTTTGACATTTCTTTATGCATAAGAACTATTAGCCCCCTTTCTCCAGTATATGTTACAAATATTTTCTCTCAGTATGTTAGTCATTCTATAATTTTATTTATGGTAGTTTTTCTCTTGCAAAAAATACAGTCAAATGTATTAATCTTTTTAGAAACTGCCTCTAGATTTTAAATCATAGTAAAAAGTCTTTTTCTTACCAAGATGAAAAAATACTGTAGCCATTTTTTCATATTTTATGATTTTAGTTTTTATATTTAGATTCCTAATGCACTTGAAGTTTATTCTACTATATGGTATGAGATATGAATCTACTTTTATCTTTTTTTAATGATTACCTAGTTGTTTCATACTGTTTATGAAAAAGTTCATCTTTAATCCAATGATTTGAGATGCCACTTTTATCATATACTAAATTTTCATAGTATTTGGGTCGAATTCTGGACTATTCTATTCCATTGGTTTATTTGTTTATTTCTTTATTTATGTTTCAGTACCACACTCTTTTAATCATCCAAGCCTTATACAATGTGTTAATTTCTGGTATGCCTTATTACCACAGACAGTTTTTCCTACCTAATTTTTCTTTCTTTCTTTTTTTTTTTTTTGAGTTGGCGTCTCACTCTGTCACCCAGGCTGGAGTGCAGTGACACATTCATGGCCACCCCGGCATCAACCTGCTGGGCTCTGGCGATCCTTCTGCCTCAGCCTTCCAAGCAGCTAAAACTACAGGTGGGTGCTGCCACACCTAGCTTATATTTGATTTGTTGTAGAGACGAGGTCTTGCCAAGTTGCCCCACCTGGTCTCGAACCCACTGGCTCAGGCAATCCACTCGCCTCGGCCTCCCAAAGTGCTGGGATTACAGGCTGAGACACCGAGTCTGGCCCCTAATTCTTACATGTTATTTTTTTTCATATGAACTTTAACATCAAATTGTCTAGTTCCAGAAAATAGCCTGTTGGTATTTATTGGAATTGCATTACATTTCTAAATTAACTTAGGGAGAATGATAATTTTTATAAAGCTATAATCCTATCCAAGAACAGGTGATATCGTTCCATTTGTTCAAGTCTTTATTAGTGTCTATCAGGAGTGTTTTGAAATTTTCCATGTATAGGTGTTCACACCTTGTGTTAGATTTATTCATAAGTGCTTACTATATTTTGATACTATTTAAATGGGGTTTTCTCTGCCATTATATCCCTGTTTATTGTTTGTTTATATAAAGGGTATTTATTTTTGTTTATTTTATGTCTTCCTTCTTCAGTAAATTCTCTTATTGTTTGAGTTAGTTTTATTACTGATTCTCTGAGGTTTTCCAGATATGTTATTCTATCATCCACAAATATAGGTAATTGTACTTCTTCCGTAGTGATTCTTAGGCCTTCCATCGATTTCTCTTGTCTAATTGCATTGGCTGATATCTCTAATAGTGGCAGAGATAGTAGGCATTCATGTCTTATTTCTAATCTTAGTAGAAATGACTCCAGTACTTCTCCATTAAATAAGATAATGACTCAGGACCAATCATTATGTTGTGCAAATATCCCTCAATTTTTACATATGTAGGTAGTTTTACAATAAATATATGTTAAATGTTATCAAATGCTTTCTCAGCATTTTTTTTTTTTTTTTTGCACTATGGTGATGGTTATTAACATTTTTTTCTTCAGACATTATTATGTGTAGTAGGTTGAATAATAGCCCCCCAAAGACATTGGGTTTTCATCCTGGTAACTATAAATATTTGAATGTTGCCTTATATGATGAAGTCTTTGCAGATTAAATTAACAATCTTGAGCTAAGAAGATTATCCCAATTATCTAGGTAGACCCTGAATCCCATCACAAGCATCCTTATAGGAGAGAGGTAGAGGTAGAGTGAAATTAGACAAATACAGAGGAGAAGATGGAGAACTAAGATTGGAGCGATGTGGCTACATCTAAACAAATGCTGGTAGCCACAGAAATTAGTAGAAGGAAGGAATGGAGTATCTCCCAGAGCCTACAGAGAGAACATGGCTGTGTCAACACATTGATTTCAGACTCCTCACCTACAGAACTGTGACAAAATAAATTCTTGTTGTTTTATGCCACATTTTGTAGTAATTTGTACAGTGACCATAGGAAACGAATACAGATTTTGTTATTGGGATGTGGGGTGTTGATGTAACAATACCTAAAAATGTGAAAGTGGCTTTGAAATTGGATTACAGATAGAGGCTAAAAGAGATTTAAGGTACATATATTAGAAAAAAACCTAGATTTCCTTAAAAAAGACTGGTGGTAGTAATGTTAAAAGCACTTCAGCTGAGGACTCAGAAGAAAATGAGAAGCACGTTATTGCATACTAGAGGAAAGATGATCTTTGTCATAGTGGCAGAAAAGTTAACCGAATTGTGACCTATAGTTGTGTGTAAAGCAGATATTGAAGGAGATGAATTTGGGTATTAAGCTGAGATTTCCAAAAAAGGTTTTCAAGGTGCAACCTGGTTTCTTCTTGTTGCTTATAGTAAAATGATAGAAGAAAGAGATAAATTGAGGAAAAAATTGTTAAACAAAAAGGAACCAGAGCTTGATAATCTAGAACATTATCTGTATATCTGGATTGCAGAGTGGAGGTAAATGTATTTTGCATGTGGGATGGATATGAATCTTTGTGGGTCATAGGGTGAACTGTGGTAGCCTGAAAATGGCTCCCAAAGATATGTCTATGTACTACTCCTTAGAATCATGAATATTACCTTATTTGGACAAAAAGAGTACTTGAAGATGTGATTAAATTCTGGATTTTTTGATGAGAAGATTATCCTGGATTATCTGGGTGGGCTCTGAGTGCCATCACTAATGTGTTTCTAAGAAAGGACAGATGGAGATTAGATACACACAGAGGAGAAAGTGATATGAAGATGAAAGCAGAGATTGGAGTGAAATGGCCATGAACCAAGGACTATGACTAAGTCCATTTTTTGTTCTATTAAAGAATATCTGAGACTAGGTAATTCATAAAGAAAAGTGGTGAATTTAGTTCATAATTCTGGTGGCTGGAAAGTCCCAGAGCATGGCACTGGTTTCTGCTCAGCTTTTGGTGAGAGCAGTGTGCTGTGTCAGGACATGGTGGAGAAGGAGAAAGGTGAGCAGGCATGTGCAAAGAGGCCAAACAGGACGAAAGATCTTGCTTTATAATGACTTGTTTTCTGGGGAATGAATCAATTCCCTTGAAAGTGAGAACTCACTCACTCCTGCAAGACAGGATTAATCTATTCATGAAAGATTGCTTTCATCCCAAACATCTCCTACTACGCACCCTGTCCCAATACTGCCACACTGGCAATTAAACTCCAACAGGAGTCTTGGTGACGAACGACATCCAAATCAAAGCAGAACATGAAGGAATACGATGAATATCAGAAACTAGGAGAGACAAGGAACAGATTCTGTTCCATAGTCTCCAGAAGGAACATGGTCTTGCTGTACTTTGATTTTGTACTTCTGGCCTCCAGAACAGTGAGAGAACACATCTGTGTTCTTTTAAGCCATGAAGTTTGTAGGAATTTGTTATTAGCTGTAGGAAACTAATACATTATGGTATATAATAATAATGGATCACCTAACCAGACTTGCATTCCTGGCATAAACCTCACTTGATCATGTTTATTTTTTCTTAATATATATTGGATTATGTTTGTTAGTAGCTTGTTTAGAAATTTTTGCATTGATATGTATGAGTGATATTGTTCTGTAGTTTTATTTCTTGATAGTGTTTTTTTCTGT
Organism: Carlito syrichta; assembly: GCF_000164805.1. Lineage (NCBI taxonomy): Eukaryota > Metazoa > Chordata > Mammalia > Primates > Tarsiidae > Carlito > Carlito syrichta. The sequence continues at coordinate 802,426 of NW_007246719.1, read as the reverse complement.
TTAGGTGTGAGTATTACATTTGTTTCATAAAAAAGATTAGGATATTTTCTTTTATTCTGAGTGCTCTGGAACAATTTATAGAACATTAGGACTAGCTGGTATTTAAAGGTTTGGGAGAATTCCTCTATGAAATCAACTGTGGTTGGCAATTTTTTTGTGAGGGAGTTTCTTACTAACTTTCTCGATTTCTTATATGAAAATTGGCCTGCTTTGCAACCCTAATGAGATCAATATATATTTCTCTAGAAAATGATCTACTTTATCTAGGTTTTGAACTTATTTGCATAGAAGTTTTCAACTTAGACTCTTATGATTTTAAGAATTTCTTCTCTTTCAATATTTCCCTCTTTTCGTAACTTTTAAAATAGTTGTTCATTTTCCTCTTTTTGGATCAAGCTACCTAGTGATTTATATATAGATTTTGTTAACTTTTTCACAAAATCAGGATTTTCATTCTTTAACATCTACTTAACACCTACCATACCACTTCTTTCCTTTATCCTGCTATTTTTTGGTTGCAATGAGCTCTACTTTATCACGATACGCAATAGCTATATGTTAGTCTTTCAAATTCATTCCAATCTTCGTTTTAGGATTATACATACATTTATATATTTTTAAGTGCTCACTATCAGTCCCTTTGTTGAAGATTTCCTAGTCATCATTTACTTGGGTAAAATTCAATTTTTAGTAGATTCCTCAAGAATCACTTACGGCTACAGAATTCCATAACTCTATATGTTAAAAATTGTTATTTGATATTTGTAGGATAGCTTGGCTACATATAAAATTCTTTGTTCACATTCTTTCATTGAGCTTTTTAAAAATGTTGCTCCTAAGCCAGGCTTGGTGGCTCAGCCTGTAATCTCACGCCTTTGGGAGGCTGAGGTGAGTGGATTGCCTGAGCCCGTGGGTTCGAGACCCGCCTGGGCAGTGAGACCTCATCTCTACAATAAATCAAAAAATCAGCCAGGCGTGGTAGCGCATGCCTGTAGTGCCGGCTACTCGGAAGGCTGAGGCGGAAGGATCGCCGGAGCCCAGCAGGCGAGGCTGCGGTGGCCGGGAGCGGCCACTGCACTCCAGTCTGGGTGACAGAGTAAGACTCCAACTCAAAAAAAAAAAAAACAAAAAACAAAAAACAAAAATGTTGCTCCTTTGCTACTTTCTTTGTATGTTGGCTTTTAAATTTCTGATGCCAGTTGGATTTGTTTGCCAACATAAATTATTTGTTCTCTTTTCCTGGAGGTCTTGAGGATTTTAGCTTTGTTTTTGAAATCTAATAATTTTGCTGAGATATGTATCAGTTTTGATTGATCAGCCTAGATTCTTTTTCCCAGGTATGTAGTGAGCCTTTTCAAAGTATAGATTCAGGTCTTTTCAATTTCTTGGATTACAGTGTTAAAGAGTACTGTGTTTCATTTTTTTTTATTCTTCAAGGAATGCAATAATACAAATAATATGTCTACTTTGCCTGTTTTATATTTTCACCATTTTTTCTCTGATCCTCCTTATATTTTTTTTTATGTTATTTTCATTTTTTGGGGTTGTTTTCCTGCCTTTCTTCAATGTCCCTTATTCAATTTTCACGAGTCTGTTTTCTCTTGGGTATGCTATAATTTCTTCATTTCCGAGGTAATATTGCTTCCTTCTACTTCTTCCCCAAGCTCATTTTTTTTATTTCTTCCTATTTTTTGCGCATTTCTGTTCTTAGTATTTGAATTTCTAATTTGATGTGTTTTTTTCTTATCCTCAAATGGTTGTTAGAAGATATTTAATTCAGTTTGGAGTATAAACTTAAAGTTTTACTTCTGCTTCATGTTCTTTTGGGGAGGCAGGGGTTATATTTTTTTCAAGTTGATTTGTATAAAAAGTCATTCCTTTTTGGATTTTGCTTTTCTGTTGTTCAAAGCCTTATGTATATTGGAATGTTTTGCATGATCTTAGTTAAATTGTACTCTTTCTTGTTAGTCTAGTAAGATTCTGGTATGTTAGTAGGTTTTTGTTTGTTTTCATGGTGGTGGAAGAATTGTGAATTCTTGGATTCTGATGACCTATTTTTTTTTTTGCAGGAATATACATTTTTTCTTGTGCTTTACTACCCAATTAAAAATGGCCAAAAATGTGTATGAAAAGGTGTTCAACATCACTAATCATAAAGGAAATATAATTAAAAGCACTACGAGATATTACTTCATGCCCAAAGGATGGCTATTATCACAAAAAGAACAGATAACAAATGTGGTTGAGGTTGTGGAGATACGAAAACCTAAGTACCCTGTTAGTGGGAATGTAGATTGGTACAACCATTTTGGTAAACCGTACGAAAGTTTCTAAGGAAATTAAAAATAGAACTACAATATGACACAGCAATCCCTTGCCTGATATGTATCCAAAGGAGATGAAGTCACCACCATGTAAAGATATCTGCACTCCCATGTCCACTGCAGAATTAATTCACAATAGCCAAAATGTGGAAATGCCCATCAATGGCTGAATGGATAAAGAAAATGTGATCTATATCTATATCTAAATGATGAAATATTATATAGTCTTAAAAAAGAAGGAGACTGGGCTCGGTGGCTCAGCCTGTAATCCCAGCACTTTGGGAGTCTTGAGTCTGAGACGAATGGATTGTCTGAGCCCGAGAGTTTGAGACCAGCCCAGGCAACTTGGCGAGACTTTGTATCTACAATAAATAAAAAATTAGCGGGGCCGTGGTAGCATGTGCCTGTAGTTCCAGCTACTTGGAAGGCTGAAGTGGAAGGATTGCTGGGGTGGCTGTGAGTGTGTCACTGCACTCCAGCCAGGGTGACAGAGTTAGACTCCAACTCAAAAAAACCAAAAGAAAACAAAGAAGGAAATACTGCCATTTGCCACAACATGGATGGACTTGAAGGACATTATGCTAAGTGAAATAAGTTAGACACAGGAAGAAAAACGTTGCATGACCTCATTTATATGTGAAATTATATGAGAAAAGAAGCACACAAAGATAGAGGATGAAAAGGTGGTTACCACCTACAAGTAGAAGGGAGTAGATCAAAGGATACAAAGTAGCAGATAAGTAGGATGAACAAGTCTAGCAATCTAATGCACAACATGAGGACTCAAATTAATGCCATTATATAATATTAGATTTTTTGGTTAAATAAGTAGATTTTAGCGCTCTTATTATATACACAAAAGTAACTATGTGATATGATAGATGCATTAATCTACTTTACCATAGTAACCATTCTATATTTATATGTATCTATGGATCTATATGGATTCTATAACATTGTGTTATAAACCTCAAATTTACAAAATAAACATTTATTTTTTTAAAAAAGGACCTCTCTTCCTTCTTTTTTTTCTTCCTTTCCTCCTTCTTTCTTTCTTTCTTTTCCTTTCTTTCTTTATCTTTCTTTTGATTTCTTTCAATTCTTTCTTTTTTTTTTTTTTGAGTTGGAGTCTCACTCTGTTGCCCAGACTGGAGTGCAGTGGCCGCTCCCGGCCACCGCAGCCTCACCTGCTGGGCTCTGGCGATCCTTCTGCCTCAGCCTTCCCAGTAGCCGGAGTTACAGGCATGCGCTACCATGCCCGGCTGATTTTTTGATTTTTTATTGTAGAGATGAGGTCTCACTGCCCAGGCGGGTCTCGAACCCTCAGGCTCAGGCAATCCACTCACCTCAGCCTCCCAAAGGCGCGGGATTACAGGCTGAGCCACCGAGCCCGGCTGAAATACCGTTCTTGAAGTCCTGCTGTATTTAAGCTTACTGATGCCATCTCCAACTCTCCCTAAGATCCTTTGCCTGTGTCCCATCTTCATCTTCCTATTAGTTTCTATCTATGGACCTTTGCCACAGCAAAGCTCCATGGTGGGGGAAGGGAGGATGAGGAAGGTGTGGGATTTGTTTCTTTTTTTCTTTTTACTCACTTAGAAAAAAAATCCCTCTTGGCATTCTCTCCAAGTAATATTGAGAGTGTGGTTTTCCAAAGAAATTTCATAGCTATGAATCAATTTTGTATTGTTTGGAGGGGACGAGGTGGGAGGGCTTTGGGAGGTTACTTGCTACATACCTGTGACTGTCTTCTTCTACCCGAAAGTCTTCAAAAAAAAATGCATGTTTATATTAAAAGAGCAGGCCAGGGCAGTGACTCATTCCTGTAATCCCAGCACTTTGGGAAGCCTAGCTGGGAGGTCTGCTTGAGTCCAGGAGTTTGAGACCAGCCTGCGCAACACAGTGAGACTTCATCTCTACAAAAAATTTAAAAATTAGCTGGGTGTGGTGACATGCACCTAGAGTCCCAGCTACTTGAGAGGCTGAGGCAGAAGGATCGCCTGAGCCCAAGAGGCTGAGGTTGTGGTGAGTTGTGATCAGTCCTTCGCACTCCAGCCTGGGTGACAGGGTGAGACCCCACACCAATGGTTTCACTTACCATTTATACAGCTGATGGCTCCCATCTGTAGATTTTTTTTTTTGAATTGGAGTCTCACTCTGTTGGCTAGGCTAGAGTGCAGTGGCACACTCACAGCCACCCCAGCATCGACCTGCTGGGCTCCAGTGATCCTTCTGCCTCAGCCTGCCATGTAGCCAGAACTACAGGTGTGTGCCACACACCTGACTAATTTTTGTTTTATTGTAGAGAGACATGGTCTCGCCAAGTTTCCCAGGCTGGTTTCGAACTCGTGGGCTCAGGCAATCCACTTGCCTCGGCCTCCCAAAGTGCTGGGATGACAGGCTGAGCCACCCAGCCTGGCCCATCTGTAGATTTTTAAACTCAAACTTTTTTCTGAGGCTGGGACCCAAATCCAACTACAATCATACAATCTCAAACTCACCACATTCAAAATTCAACAATTTCCTTTCACCCCAAGCCTGATCTGCCCTTTCTTCTTACATGCATGCATTTTATTTCCTGCTGGTAAGTATCATCCTTCACTCAGGGACTCAAGTCAGAAATTTAGGAGTCATCCAGAGTCATCTATCTCCCTCACCCACACATCTAATTGGTACTTAATAAATGGCTATTGAGTGAATGAATGACCTCATAATTGCTAGAAGGAGATGAAAAAGAAACAATGTTCCTGTTCCTTGATATCACCTGGTATAAGGCTAGGTGGGATGTTTTTTGCTCTTCAGGGTAGTTCTTGCTAGGGATGGAAACAACCTCTCAGAATTCTTATAATTCAACATTTTATTTAGGAGTTTATAGAAATGAGAAACTTCTATGAGAGTTCAAGATCTTGGAGGCAGATTCTATGTCTTAGTCACTTGATAATTTTTCACAATACTTGGTAGAAAAGCCTAACAAAGGCCATTAGGATATTTGAGCTAAGTGAATGAATGACTATTATTACTTGTGAACAATATAAATAAAAAGTGGTCTGAAAGATCACTGAACTTAAGCAAGTGAACTCAAAATTGTGCAAGCCTTAGGAATGTTACAAAAATGAATGATATGGCCACTTAGGAACTTGGACAAGCTGGCCAATCTAAAGGAGGGTTCTCACCCATTTTTTGTGTGTGAAGGCTATGGACCCTTCTCAGAATAATGTTTTAAAATACATAACACAAAATACATATAATCATAAAAGAAGCTAATTCCATTGAGATATAATTATCAAAGTATTAAAAAGTCCACAAATGCTTGATGTAGTAATATATGGACTTCTTCATTAATGCATTAAATAACAAGATGTAACAACCAGATTAATAACTACCATATTTTCAAGTAGGGATGGATATAAATACTTTTTCAAGATATCTGCAACCCCTGTAATGTGATATGAAAAATATATCTGGGTTCTGTGGGTAATACAGTTAAGGCACTGCTAATACCACAGTCATTTCTTGCCTATATTCATAATTAGACAAAATGCTAAATTTCAATCAGACATTACTACAAATAAAAGTACCATTCCCTCCCCCGCTTCCACATTCATAGCCACCTAAACTCTACTCACTCCCATCCATCCATGAACTCCAGGTTAAGACTCCCTTGTTGGAAGTCACAACTGCTACCAACACTCTAATGATAGCCATGCAGAATTGGGTACCCAACATCTTGTGTGTCCTCAGATTTTTGTGTCCTTGGCACTAAGCCCCTATGAAATTATGGGTTCATCATCTTATATTCCCTCTTAAAGAGTTACCTTTATGACCCTGAACATGTTCCATAATATTGTAAGAAAGGAATTGGCAGTAGTGGGATACTTCTGGGGGTGTGATGGGTGACACAACATCAATAAGGGTGCCTGATCTCAAACCAGGCCAAGTGGGGACCAAAGGGAGGCCCAAACTTGACCTGTAAAATGACCTGTATACCTAATCCTGAATTGTACCCCACGTCTTTAAAATAAAAGATAAAAATGAAGAAAGTTACCTTTATGAAAAGAAAAAGTTATCTTTATGTATTAAAAAAAAAAAGATTAGAATATGGCAGCTGAGTTGTCTCTTGAAAGACAGAAAAGTCTTTGTTGCCCAAGGCAAAAGGGACTTGCATTTTGTCAAGTTAAAGATATTACCCATAAGTCATTCTCCCCAGTCAGATCTCAGAGGCCTAGGCCGAGCAAGAGGAGGGTGTGGAAGGTGATGGGAGAGCACTGGAACATGGAAAACAAATCCTACAACTTGTAGATAATAAAAAAAAGGGTAGGAACTTCCCACTGGTTGATAGAAAATGTCACAAACACAAAAACATAATAAAGCTGAGTTTGAGTCCTTGGTATCTTCCCTTCATGATTAATGATTAGTCTCAAATAGGATGGGTAAGGCAAAGTGAAGTTCTTCGTGAAGTAGTTTTAAAAATGCCACAGCTTAAAAAAATTATTGTAACATCAATTTAAGAAAAGAAAAAAAAAACTCTGTGAAAATGTAAAGGTCAAGAAAGATTTGGGTGTTTTTAAATGCTGTCTTGAAGAAATTCTTATAAAGGTTAAGATGTCATGTAATTTCAGAGTTATGGGCATAGGAGGGGGGTCTGGGACAAAAGCAGCAGTACCTTGGGGCCCTTGGTGACTGTGACCCTAGCTGACAGTGGGCAGCGTGCAGCTGGCAGATCACAGTGTGTGTCACCGTGTCAGTGGGGGAAAGCCAGGCACTGCTCTCTCAGAGCCTTTAAAACCATGAGGACATTTCACTTCCAGAGCTCTGTGCTGACTACATGCAGGCCTCCCATATGCCCAAACAGCAAGATGTCTCCTGCCTCCAGTAACAGCACTCATGGCATCAGTTGAAACCACCCAGGTGAGGGAATTCTGAGCTCCTGCTGTCTCTCTTGTCTTCTCCTACTCTATCCTGAACGCCTCAATCTTTCAGAAGACATTTCCACAGACAGAGTCACCCCTGGCTTTAAGATTTATGGGAGATGGAAGAATCCTCTGATTTCTACGTGTAACATGTTCTGTTGACATTGCAGAGGGTTCCATGACTTCACCTCTAAGTGCTCTGGGAAAAAGTGTCCATTTGGTCTCAGGTGTTCCAAGTGAAAGCTTCTAACAGACTCCTAGGGGACATCTCCTGGTCACAGCGATTCTCCCCTGGGAATACAGAGTAAAATGCTTACACACTGGTGCATCTGGGCAGGACTTCATCCTGTGGGATCTGGGGCGGTCGCCTGGTCACTGGAGAGCAGTGATTCCCAACCAATCCTCATGGACATGACGCCCTAATCACCTGGAAGTTATCCAAATGAATCTCTCAATGTGGTCTTGAAGAAGCAGCTTTGACTTCACCCTGTTAGTAATGCAAAACCTTGGGCCTCACCCTAGACTTACGGAAAGAGAATCTGCACTTAACAAGATGCCCCATTTAAAGTCTAAGAAGCACAGCTTGCTTAAGATCCCTTCTGTACCAGCAAGTGTATGCCTATGTGTGGGCACATCAGAGACCAGCTCCCTCATTGGATGTCACTGCTGAGTGGTAAGACTAGGTCATAGCCTTCAGAAGAAAAGGATGGAAATGACCATTGTAAGGGGTTCTGATCTGTCTTGCAGACTCCTATGAAAGGAGGCAAGAGTCAACATGGGTAGTTATCTTGGTAAGTTTTACCTGGACAATGTGGGTCCTCTGAAGGGCAAATCAAGTCATTTGACCCCTTAGACCACCTCTCCCCAGAGGGTTCTTTGTGATACTAACTGATCTTAGGTGGGGCCTGGACTCACAGGCAGGTGGGCTAGACCTTTGCAAATGTAACTTGCATCAGGATGTTGCATTAGGAAGCGAATCTCAAAGTGCAGTCTGAGTGACTTGTTGAGTCTGAGCTCCACCATCAGAGAGTTGATTATGTGTGTCAATTCCAGCTTTTTGTTAAACACTGAGCCTGCTGATACTGCTTAAACCACTTCCCCTAGCATGGATAAAGTGCTTTCTCATTCTTCTCTTCTGGTATCTCTCCTAACTCTCTCCCAGAGCCAACTCAGTTACCCTGATGCTTCCTACTTATTACCACTTAGACATATTCTGATTGTACTAATTTTATATTCCTTTCATTGGGCTCGGAAAACATACTCTTACCTTACTGCAGTTGACCTCCCTGTCTGCAAGTTCTGTGTCTGTGGAAAATAATACTATTTTTGATACGCAGTTGGGTGAGCCTGTGGATACAGAGGACTAACTGTACAACTCCATTATTTACAAATGATTTGAGAGTCTTCAGATTTTGGTATGTGTGTATGTGTGTGTGTGTGTGGGGGGGGGGGTTTGTCCTGGAGCCAATCCCCTACGGATACTGACGGACAACTCTATTTCCCATAGCCTGTCTTTCCAACTAAATTTTCAAGCCTCTTGAGGGCAACAATTTTATCCTATTTGTTGTATTCCAGCCTTCACCCCAGGGCACTCAGTCCAGAATGGGGCCCAATAAACTTTAAAAAACCTAGTTAATAGTGTCCTTATCAGTTGTTTATGGTTCTTTGTGCCGGTTTGCATTTCACACACATGAGCACATGTGGTCTTCACAATCACCCTGTGCAGTCCCTGTCATCCCCATCCTGAGAGGAGGAGGCCAAATCCCAGAGACCACAGGTAACATGGGAAAGTCACATGGCTCTTGAAGGCACAGACCAGATTTGAACTCAGATGATCTGTGCTATCTCTGCTCTCTTCATTTATACGGTTATAGGAATGAGCATGAGCATTCTCTCTGCTGCCTGGGAGAGCATGTTAAATAAGGGCTCTAAGAGGAGAAGGTTGGCTTAGGAGAGAGAAGGAGGGTGAGGTTCTGATGAGTAGTCATTGCCTGTATTATACCAGGAAAATGGGGTATTTCTCTGCATTTCAGCTTCTCAACATCTGAAAGGGGTAGTTATCTCTAACTCACCAGAGAACTGAAAAATGCAATAGTCTGGCAGGGTTCAGGAAGTATCAAGCAAGAAAAGGATACCACCTGTGAAAGCTGACCTTGGGACACCTCTGGGAATTGGGGTCCTTAGATGTGTCAGTAGGGAAAGTTCTGTCTACTGTCACCTCAACTCCAGAGCTTTGCTTTTTCTCCTGCTCCTTGTTTCTGATTTCTTAAAGGAGTCAAGCTTCTCCAGGGTAGCCCTTGTATCATGGAGAAGCCCACAGAATTTTGTTTCCCACCTCATGGCATCAGAAAGAGCAACTCTATTCCTCATCCTCAGGACATAGAAGCCAGAAATTAGTCCCTTATGGAAGCTACTCACAAATAAACAATTTATGCTAAAGAAGTCTGGGTTACTTCTTTGACACCACAAAACCGTTGCTTTATCACACATCCAAAACACAAAGCAAAATCCATAACATGCTGGTGTCAGGAGGGAGTAGACCTAAAGTGATTCTCCCCAATCAATAGTCAATGAGGGATTTTAATTCATGAACACAATTAACATGATTACTATGACCCCTATGGAGTCATTGCATTTTATTGCTCTTCACATGAACAGAATTTCCATATTTAGGAAGGAAAGCAAATAATATCAGAGATCTTACATAACATTCTTTCCGAAATATTGGGTGCATTCTTAAGAATCCTTCTGTCTAAAAGATTCAGCCTAATATTAACATGTTTTATGGATATATAATTGATCACCCCAATTAAAACAAATGTTAAGTAAAAGGAGAGAAAGTTAAGAATGTTCAGTGACCCTAGAAGAGCTGCCTCTTTTACACCTATATCTTCTTCAAGCTGGTCATGAGGACTGAGAGTCTCATCAAGCTGGTCATGAGGACTGAGAGTCTCACCATCTGAACAGTACTTACCATTAGAGCAATTTATTTGGGTTAAGTCATTGTCTCTAGAAGGGGTTTATTAAAAATACAGGTTACTTGGGCATAGTAACACAATTCCCACAATAACCATTATTCCAGCTGCATGAATTACTTTATCAGATTAATTAGCTGTCACCTATCAGACAATATAGCTCTGAGGAAATAAGGCATATTTTAATGGACATCATTGTCTGAAATACGGAGCTATTCTGTGAGGAACTGGCTTGCTTGGAGGACCTATGCTGGGAGTCTGGGAGACTAGAAGACAGAGAGACACATCAATATAGAAGAGAAAGCAGAGGAGAGAGAATGAGGGGAGCATCAAAACCAAACTTCTATTCTCTTCATTAATTTTACCTTATGTAACCCCAGACTGGTTTTCAGTTTGAGTGTTTTTAATATACAAGAGACCAACATGACCTCTTCTTTGGCCCATGCCTCCAAAAAATAGGTCCTATTTGTATCAAAATTAAAAGTGAAATGACTGCCACGACTCTCCTGCACATTCCTTTTGGGAATGTTCATCAGTATCTTGTTCTCTTCTCCTGGACACACAGATAAACAGCATTTCCCAATCCTCTGTGCTTAAATGGGTTCAAGCAACTGAGGGCTGGACACCAGAATGTGGCCCTAAACCATTTCACATGGACTTTATCTTTCCTCTCTCCTCCCTCAAGTGACTGGAAGCCAAAGACTGTAAGACACAAGAAAGATAGAAGAGGCCAGGTGCAGTGGCTCATGCCTATAATCCCAGCACTTTGGGAGGTGGCGAGACCTTGTCTCTACAATAAATCAAAAAATTAGCTGGGTGTGGTGGTGCCCACCTGTAGTTCTGGCTACTTGGAAGACTGAAGCAAGATGATCACCTGAGCCCAGCAGGTTGAGGTTGTGGTGGCTATGAGTGTGCCACAGCACTCCAGCCTGGGGGACAGTGTGAGACTCTGACTCAAAAAAAAAAAAGAAAAAAGAAAGCAAAGAAAGATAGATAGAAGAAACTTCTTTGTGGTAGAAGAAGTTTGGATCCCTGAGTCCCCACTTGGAGAAGAGTCATCCAGGAATGTGTCTCTCTTACTCCATTTGTGCTGCTCTAACAGAACACCAGACTGGGGAATTTATGAGGAACAGAAATTTATTTCACACAGTTCTGGAGGCTGAGAAGTCCAAAATCAAGGTGACAGCAGGGTCAGTGTCTGGTAAGGATTGCTCTTTGTTTCCAAGGTGGTGTCTTGTTGCTACAACCTCAAAAGGGATCAAACTCTGTGCCCTCACATGGCAGAAGAGACAAAAGGGAATGCATTCGTTCCTCCAAATGCCTTAAAAGGGCTCTAATCCCATCCGCGAGGCCTTGTCCTCATAATTTAGTCACCTTGTAAAGGTCCATTTCTTACTGCTATTCCATTGATAATTAAGTTTTAGCATATGGATTTTAGGGGACACATTTAGACCATAGGAGTTCTGGACCAGGGACACCCATCTTGGGTTTGGTATTTATGAAAAATAGAACTTGATTTCCTAAGCCACTGAGATCTGGGGGTCTTTTATTATACCACAGAGTATTATTTACCTTTATGACTCTGACCTACCATCTGTATTGATGTTTGTCATTGATAAATTGCAAGATACTTAAATCATGTGAGCAAAACAGGACTTTAAAATGACATATATATGTATATATATATATGTGTATATATATGTATGTATGTATATATATGTGTATATATGTATATATATGTGTATATATGTGTATATATATATGTATATGCAACTTTAGTTTGCTAAGGACTTTTTATCAGACATCTTTGGTATGTTACCTTCCTATCTAATCTTCATAACAATCTTTGGAGGTACGTTTATTATCCCCACTTTACAGATGAGGAGATGGACTTAGAAAATTTATTAAAGAGCTTGCTTAAGTCATACTGCTAACGAGTGGTGGCATTGTGATAGAAATTCAGGTCAATTGTGTCCATACTGAGCTCTTTACCAATATGCAATTCTGTTCTCATAGTTAGTCTGGGAGAAACAGGATGAACCCGTGGAACAACACGGTGAGGTCATGCCATGAACTGAGAAAAAGTCCTGGTCTTAAAGAAGAAAAAAATTATCATACTTCTCTGCTCACAAAATAGTTGAGAGAATATTTCCTTTATTTCCATTCCACACCTAGAAAATATGGAATTGATTTTCTGTGATTTCCCTTTTCTGCCCTCCATCGAAAGCCTTGATTATGCCCCAGTTTTCTGCAAAGAGAAAATTCTTACTGCTGAGTTATAAATTCTGCAGATGAGGAGGTTATAACTAGGTTTCAACCGTGGGACATTTATTCCTCCATTGATACATGCGTGTAACTCCCATCAGGGGAACGTTTTTCTTAGAGGAAAAAATATTCAGTTTCTATGGAGGCAAAACAAGGAAAAAGGTGGACACAATGTGTGGTAAAAACATGCACCCTGAAGGGAGAGGAGGGAAAAAAAAAAAGGAAACTGAATAGGTGTAGTTTATTGGTTGTTCTTGAGGATGGGGAATGTAGAATTTCAAGTTTTCTTTTTTAAGCAGAGAATGCAGAGTTTTGCCTGATTGATCACTATCATGATTGTTGTCACTCAAATTCAACAAGAAGATACTTGTGGAAGGGGCTTCATCAGCTCATGGTGCATCGCACATGAAAGATACTAGGATTATAGCCTTTATTACCAGAAAATCTGCATATGGTGCTGTGTTTGATGGTACCTGTGGGACCCACAATGTGATAAGGTGAGGCAAAGTGAAGGGATGCCGTGGCTTAAAACACAGGCTAAGAAGCAGATTCTGGGGTTACTCTTCTGGTTCTGCTCTTACAAGCTGTGCAGTAGTTTGGTCAGGTATACCTAAGTTTTCTAAACTCCAGACTCCTCCTTCGTAAAATGGAGATAATGTTCTGTCCCTCATTGTGTTTTAAGAATGCCACAGGAACACTCATTGAATGTCACTTGTTTTGAGTAGGAGGATGACGGTAATGATCATGTTGACTCAGACAAAAAGGAGACAAGTGAGCCAATGATAAAAACATGCTTGCTTATATACTTGTATTATATACATGAACATCAGTGTTTTGGACTGGAAGGATAAGAACAAAATCAGGCGAGAAGGAATCCCGGAGAGATTTGGCCAGGCATGGACACAGACAGCTGGTAGCTAAGGCTCCCTGCAGGAGTTGGGACTCGAATGGCGGGGACACAGAAGGAAGCCATAAGTGAATCCAGCCATTTTGCATGAGGGTTAGTGTAACCTGAAATTTGGTCCCGGTCTCAGTAAGCACCTGCTCATCAGAGAGGGAGTGAGGTTTCCACAGTACATGACTGGAAGCAGAAGTGAGCATGTAGGGGAAGATGGAGCTCATTGCAGAGTGAGGAAGCTGGACCCCTTGGAGACTAGTCTTGTGAGATTATCTGGGATTTAGGGAGGTCCTGGACTACCCTGAACTTGTCCCGAAGGCCAGCTCTTCATGTCCCAGTTATCGAATGCCCATTCAACTGTATCACAGACGTTAGAGTTCAGAAAACAAAGTTTATTCTGGAATGTGCCTTATCCTTTCAATATTCTACAAATTTCCCACCAGTCTACTAAAAGAATATCACTTCTCTGAGGAATAGAATGCTCTGCTTCTGATACTAAAAGTAAGATGTTTGTTTTTGAAGCAACATAGATTCAAATAGGGATAACAATTCTTTGTGGAAAGTAAAAAGCATCTTTATATTTATTGGAGTAAACAGAAAAATAGCACAATGGCAATGATTTCCCACCTGCCAAACAAAACAGCTTTCTTTTGTAAGCCGTGTTCCATATACGAAGGTGGCAAAAACACAATGCTGCACAAAGCAAGTGGGGATGTATTCAGCTAGTGTGAGCCACAATGCCTGCCGACAGTTCCCCATGCTCCATTATATTCCATCACAGCCTAAAGAGTCATCCTGCAGCCCTAGGGCCTACAGACTCAGTTGCTTGGCAAAAGGTGTGAGCTCTCTTCACAGACGGCCGTGGTCTCCCTGGGGAGGTAATTTGTGGGGACTCATGCCGGTTGACTTGGGCCTAAAGTCGAAGCAAAACTTTGAAGAAGCTGAGATGCAGCCCGGGTTAAACCAGAAATACTGACCGCAGCTTCCCCCTTCAGTCACATAGTTCTCGGCCTAGACAGAGGCTGGGATTTTCCACTGAAAGTGTGCGCTCTTATCTTGGGAGGCTGGTGGTGAGGACTCAGAGTCTTTTTCTTTTCTGTGGCTCTCTGTAAAGATCTGGCCAAGCTCATCCACTGATGGGCCACAAGATCAGCCACCCACAGGCAGAACTCTGAAGACATGAAGTTTGCCTTCCACCTCATACTTGTATGATTTTCACTTTTCTCAATTCTTACATCTTCTCAGGCCTAAATATGGGCTTCTGACTTTGTCTCCTGGCTCCCGAGCCTATGACAGTAAATCTAAGTCCACCTTGGTTAAAAAAAAAAGTGAACCAGGCTTGGTGGTTCACACCTGTAATCCCAGCACTTTGGGCGATGGAGACAAGAGGCTTGCCTGAGCCCAGGGGTTTGAGACCAGTTGGACAACATGTGAGACCTCATCTCTACAATAAATTTAAAAAGTAGCTGGGCACAGTGGCACATGCCTGTAGTTCCAGCTACTTGGAAGGCTGAGGTGGAAGGATTGCCTGAGTCCAGCAGGTCGAGGCTGCGATGGCCGTGAGTGTGCCACTGCATTCCAGCCTGGGTGACGGTAGTTCTAGCTACTTAGAAGGCTGAAGCAGGAGGATCTCCTGGACCAAGAAGGTCAAGGCTGCAGTGGCCATGAGGGTGCCACTGCACTCCAGCCTGGGCGACAGAGTGAGACTCTGACTCAAAAAAAAAAAAGTAGCAACAATCACAATCACAGCAACTGCCATTTATTGGCTCTTGGCTATGTGCCTGACATTATGCTGAGCATTTTATTCACCTTATTCTCTATGACTCTATGAACCCAACAGCTATCTGAAGCAGCTGTCTATGTAGTGATACTGTTGGTGCCATCTCTATCTCTTGCGGGCCAGTGAGCATGAGAGCTATGTCACTCTGTCGGAGGGTGGGCCATGGCCTTGTGGGACGAAGCTAACTCACGGGATAAGCTAGAAGTGCCAGGACATTCTCTATCCAGGAGCCATTCTCAACCTTTGAGTAATGGGAATTCCTGGAAAAATGTCCTGATTTCCTCTCCCCAGGGTGGGACAATTCTGAGGTGGGTTCCCACAGTCTCCCAGTCTTCAAAGGGATTGAAAGAAGTTGCCTACAGTGATAACTCCCCATCGAATCCACTTGTATTTATTTTTCCTTCCTTCTGCATCTTACTTATCCATTCCATCTCATTGCTCCCCGTGACTACTGCCCAAACTTGCTCCCAATCCTTGTCTCAAGATTTGTTCTTTCAGGACTCCAAACCAAGACACTACATGACCATTCTCACGAAACAGAAGAGAAACAGGCTTCAGAGAGGCAGACTTGCTGGTGAATGGTTAGCATACTTGAATCAGGAAGCATCTCTGATCATTACATTCTTCCGCTTCCATCAGAATTGATCTGGGCGTGTTTTTCTAGTTTTCTTTTTTCTTTTTTTTTTTTTTTTATTAGGAGTCTCACTGTGTCATCCAGGCTGGAGTGCAGTGGCATGCTCACGGCCACCGCAGCCTCAACCTGCTGGGCTCAGGCAATCTTTCCACCTCAGCCTCCCAAGTACCTGGAACTACAGGCGTGCACTACCACATCAGCTAACTTTTTGATTTATTGTAGAGATGAAGTCCCACCATATTACCCAGGCTGGTCTCGAATTCATGGACTCAGGCAATCCACTCACCTCCACCTCCCAAAGTGGTGGGATGATAGGTGTGAGCAACTGTGCTCAGCCTCTAGTTGATTAATTAAATTAATTAATACATCGTTTTTTTCGAAAGGGGCATAAGCCTTTAGAACATAGCCTATTCTCCCTCTTTCTATCAAGTCTGTTTGTCCTGTGTTTCACTCCATTGAGATGCAGGAGTTAGCTAATAATGTAATTAGAGACAAATTTAATAAATTAATGAATATTGCAATGCTATTGTCTGAAAGTGGCTAAATGTAGTATGGCTCTAGAGGCGTTTACATTTTACAGCGGGCTTTTCAAATTGCAATGTCTTAACTTAATATGAAGGGCTCTCTGTTGGTGGAATTCCAGGCATCTAGTGGTCAAGGAAATCCCCTAGAAAAACTTTTCCTGAGCCGCTCAGATCATGCATCTAGCCATTTGCTTACTCTACCTACTGACGCCAGTGCTCTATCTAATTATCAGAGGGATTCCTCTTGAAATGAAGGCAAAGTTCAACCCTGAACAAGTCCTTGCCTGGTTCCTTCTGAGAGACAAAAACATGTAACCATCTCTTCTTTACCTCCCTGGCTCCCCAGGGGACATAGAAGACCTGCTTCTGTGCCTTGGTTTCCTGGCCTGTAAAAGGCAGATAACACTTTGCCCCAACCTACTTTTCTGGAGGTGATGTGAAGATAAATGCGATAACGTCTGCAAAGTCCTCCAGATCTTGGGATGAAGGGCACTCCATAAATGGATCGCAGCCCTATTGAGATTAAACTTCAATGCAGCAGTTCTCAGGCCTTGAGAAAGAGTGCAGTCTGGCTGGAAGGTAGGAGAGCTGGGTTGTCCCTTCTAATCTTTGTCCCCGGAGATTCACTGCCCGGCTGCCACACCTTGGAAAGGTCCATTCTTTCTGCTCGTCCAATTTGTTTTTAATGTTCAAGAGGCCAGTTATGCAGTTACGTTTTTGCCCTTCATATTCTTTGGATGTGGGGTCAGGTTTTAGAAAACACATACGTGCAAACATACATGTGACACCTGATGACCCAGCTGCTGGAGGGCTTGTGGTCTAGACCAGCCACTAGATATTCAGATACAAACTGTGTGCCGAAAACGGGATTCCTGACCCTCTTCATAACTGTGTGTGGCCTGATACACAGTCAACCATCACCCATTTTCTAAACAACAAGCTATGCAATTTTCTTTTTTGTGACAGAATTGGAACTACTGAATTTCTCAGTAAAAGCAAAACAAAACAGCCATAGAAAAATACCGCCTTCTCCTTTCCAAATTAATTCTTTCAGTTTATGCTCTTAACTCCATAAAAATGTGGTTCAGCTTTTGAAGTTTTTATTAATATTTATAATGCCCTTTCGGTGCCCTTGAACCTCACAGAACTAGAGCCCTGAAATAAATACCTTACCTTCTAGGTGGATTGTAGTATACCTAAACTCAACCGTAAGCTTTGAAGTGTGTGTGTGTGTGTGTGTGTGTGTGTGTGTGTGTGTGTGTGTATTTGACTTTGCTTTGTTTCTCTTGCTTCTTGATGTTGAAATTTATATTTTAAATACTTTTTAAAATGCAAATTTTTAGTAGTTTATATTTTAATTTTAAAAGTAATGCATGCTTGTAAAAATATACTGATAGGCCTATAGAAATGAAGGGAAACAAAGTCTCTTCTTCCTGACCCATTTCTAAAATCCTGGTGCCAAGAAGTAACTCATGCACTTTAAGTCCTTTTAAATCAGGGCCCTGTTAGGTTGAGGGATCGAAATTGTCTTAAGACGCTAGTAGCTAGTCATATTTCTTTGTTTTATTTCTAAATATTAAAGCAACAACAATTGTAAAAGTTTTCAAAGATACTGTAAGAAATTAAAATCGCCTATAAGCCCACTACCAAAAAGTAATCAATTAACATTTTAGTGTGTTATTTCCAGAATTTTCCTCTACCAGTATGAATATATGGTGGTACCTTCGTCCCAGCCAACCCCTTTACATTCTATTATGATAATTTTCTAGTGTCAAGAAAACACTCTTCCAAAAAACAGAATTTTGGGTGACTGTAAAATATTCCATTACAAACGCTTCATATTAAATTATTTCTAGATAATAAGATTAAATTATTTCCAGATAATAAGAGAGGGAATATTTAGTTCTCTCACCTCATATTTTCATGGTGGAGAAGAGGCTCCCCTTCAATGAGGGGCAAGGGGACACATAAGTGGAACACTTTTCCTCTCTTTGGGTGCCCCTTCCTTCCCACCAAAGTTGGGGTGACTTGCTGGCTGCTGAGATAAGAGAGGTATCAGCTCAGCCATTCCCCACAACAATCCTGTGAAGTCCTGAGGTGCTCACCTTCTTGCAGTTGCTGGTTGGGCCCCAGAATGTGGCTGGTGCCTCTGTCTGACAGGACCCACTTCTTGTGTTCTGGCTCCTGCAGAGGGCAGGCTTACAGTTGGGGGTGGAGGTGTTTAATTATGAAGGAAAAGTATAGGCTTGTGGCCACAGGCTCAGCCACTTCTCTAATGCAGTTTAATCAACCTTTAGGATTCTACATAGATGCTCATCAATTGGATTCCTGTGTTTGTCTATCAATTTGTCCCTAACACAGATGGGAGGAGATAGTCAAGAGAAAGCGTGCAATTAGTTATGTCCCTATACCTCCGCTAATATTTCTAGAGTTAACATTTATTTAGTATTTATTCTCTCCCAAGTTGTATTTTCTCATATAGTTCTCCCAACCATTCTGTGAGGTGGTGATGTTATCATTACCATTTTACAGATGCTGAAAGTAGGGCATGGTGAAGACCCCCTAGATGATGGATTTATTCCCATGCGCCAAACCTCATTTTTCTATGACCTCTCACTTACGCCAGGCATGATAAATAAACATGAACATTTTTGTACATGTGGTTGAATGTCTTTTAATAGCATTTATAATGACTTTTTGGGTATACATAGGATTTCTATTTTTATGCAGTTAGATCAAATCTATTCTTATTTTCTGCCATGGCTTATTCCATCTTGGCTTCTGTGCTTAGGAAGTTCTTAACCACCCAAGAGATTTTCAACTATATTCTACTCTGGATTCCTATGATTTTACTTTAAAAATATAACTTTTACTTTCCAGAAATTATTTGGTATAACAGAGTCATTCAAAAATTTTGTTTTATTTTTTATTTCTTTGAGTTGGAGTCTCACTCTGTCTTCCAGGCTGGACTGCAATAGCATGCTCATGGACACCACAGCCTCGACATGCTGTGCTTAGGTGATCCTTCCACCTCAGTCTTCTAAGTAGCTGAAACTACAGACACATGCCACCATGCTTGGCTAATTTTTGTGATTTATTGTAGAGATGAGGTCTCGTCAAGTTGCCCGGGTTGGTCTCGAACCCGCAGGTTCAGGCAATCCAATAGCCTCGGCCTCCCAAAGTGCTGGGATTATAGGCTGAGTCACTGAGCCCAGCCCTCAGGCTATTTTTATTAGGTTACCCTAGTTATGCTAGCTTTAAAAGGAATTTGTGTGTTTTCTATCTTTTTCTGTGTGAATCAGTATTTATAATGTGCAAACTATTCCTTTAAAATTTGAAAAGATAGTTTTGACTTATAAACTTTAGTGGAGTTAATTCTTTTATTTCAATTTCTTTTTTCTTTTTTAGTTGGATTCTCACTCCGTCGCCCAGGCTGGAGTGCAGTGTCACACTCATGGCCACCCCAGCATTGACCTGCTGGGCTCAGGCAATCCTTCTGCCTCAGCCTCCAAGTAGCTGGAACTACAGGCACATGATACCACGTCTGGCTAATTTTTTTTATTTATTGTAGAAACGAGGTCTTGCCAAGTTGCCCAGTCTGTTCTCGAACCTGTGGACTCAGGCAATCCTCTCACCTCGGCTTCCCAAAGTGCAGGGATTATAGACTTGAGCCACCGTGACTGGCCTCAATTTATTTTAATGGACTAAAGTCTATTCAGGTTACTATTTTTTATTGAGTTAGTTTTAGCTGTTTGTATTTTCTCAGAAAATCAGTGAATTTAAAAAACTTAGTATATGGTATTGCCTTATAATTTTGAGTCTTTCATACCTACGGTTATATGTCATTTCTCATTTATGTATTTTTGTTTGTTTTAAACTTTCTCTCCAATTTTTTTCCTGGGCTTGCTAGAATATGCCAGAATATTATATTTTTAAATATTTGCTTTCATTACTCTTTGCTTTTTTTTTTCCTTTTACTTTCAAAAGGTATTTTCATTTTCCAACTTCTTAAATTCAATTAAGTCTAATTCTTTTATGTTACTTCTGCTCTAATAAAGCATGCATATGAATCTGCTCTTTCCACTGAATAGTTTAGTCTCTCATAAGATTTTATGTTTAATGTTCTAAAAACTTTTATTTTCTAAATAATTTTTAACCACAATTTTTATCTTTTCTTTCTTTGATCCAATAGTTATTTATATGTTTTAAAATTTATAAGTAAATACTTTCTATTTTTAAACTCTTGTTACTATTTTCTAGTTTATTTCATTACAGTAACAGAACGTGGGCTTTCATTTATAAAAGTTTATCAAAATTTTGGTTTTATTCTATTACATGATTAACTTATAAAAATATTCCAGGGATATTTGAAAAGTATATGAACTCATAGAAAGGCAAACACTTTAAATATTAACAATTCTGTCAATTTGAATTATTAGTTAAATTTGCTTTATTTTAGGCCTATTTCATTTAACAAAGAATGAAAACATTGTTTGAAGGTCTCGGTTGTGTGCATACCCGTTTCTTCCAGAATATTGAAGAGTTGTACATTTTATATAGTTTAATACTAGTTACTAAGTACACAATAGTTTCTATCCACTATACTTTTATTATGAAGTCCAATTTTTTTGGTATTCTAAATTTATATTCTTTTTGTCTGGTGTGTTTTGCTTGCATCTTGTGTTGTTAACCTTTTATTTATATAGACTTTGTAGATCTTTGCCAATCTTTTACTATTAATTTAAAATCCAGTATGTAGTTAGATTTCTTCTCTGAACCCAACTTGAGAGTCTTAATCTTTTAATAAAAATATCTAAAATATTTATATTTGTTTTTGCAGCCAATATTTTTACTTTTTTTTTAATGTTTGAATTCTCTTTCTCTGTGCTTTTTTGCTGCTGTGTGTGTTTTTTTCTTTCTTTCTTGTAGTATATGGACTAGATTTCTTTGTTCTATTTTCTCTTATGATTGGAGTATTTGCTTGTGTTTACCTGAATTTTTAATTAACATAGATAATCCCACATTTATCTAATCATGCCAAGAATGAAATACTCTTGGGACCCCTTACTTTGTCAAATGATAACATGAGCATACATCAACCATTTTCTTATGATCTATGTTCATAAGAAAATAATTTTTTGGGGGGTGTTTATCATTGGACAGCTCTGAGACTTTTGTTTAATTTCAGGAGCTAACCAATATTGCAAAAATTATAGGAATGTTGCTGGAGAACAGTAGATCTTCCATGTCATCCATTTCAAATTTTATTATTTTAGTAATAAAGCCAGTGGAGTCTTGGAGAGTTTAAATGCCTTGCTCTAAGTCCCAACCAGTTAGTAGCAGTATTAGACCTAGAATTCAGGTCTCTTACCCAAATGAGTACTTTTTCTAGTATCTTACATATTTTGTGAGTAGTAGTTGAGACCCTGAGTTAGTTTGCAGTTGTTTGGGGTTAAGGTGAAAAGCGAGTAGAGGAAGAGTGTTTTGAAGCTTAGAGAAAGAAATGGGGAGGGAAGATAGGAGTATTTGATTTTAAAAAAGGAGTTAAGGCCAGGTGCAGTGGCTCAGCCTGTAATCCCAGTATTTTGGGAGACCAAGGTGAGTGGATTGCCTGAGCCCATGGTTCGAGACTAGCCCGGGCAACTTGGTGAGACCTCTTCTCCTCAGTAAATCACAAAAACTAGCCCAATGTGGCAGCATGCGTCTGTGGTTCCAGCTACCTGGAAGGCTGAGGTGGAAGGATCGCCTAAACCCAGCAGGTCAAGGCTGCAGTGGCTGTGAGCATGCCATTGCACTCCAACCTGGGTGACAAGATTGAAACTCCAACTCCAACTCCAAAAAAAAAAAAAAAATCAAAATCAAAAAGGAAAAGGAGTTAATATATGGCTTATGACTTCAAAGAAAATATAAAACAAAAATACAGGATTTTCCTCCCTCTGTCACATCAGAAGGGACTTGGAGTTGGTATAGAGATGTTCTAATGTGCTAATCAGTCTTAGAAGAGGACTTAAGTTAAGCTTCTTTGGGTTCTTTGGCAGCTCCTGTGCTCTGGATTTTCCTTCTGTTCACTTTTACTGAGTTTTTTTGTTTTTTGTTGTTTTTTTTTGAGAAAGCAGGATTTATTGAGAGGACAGAAAAACTCCCACAGTGGGAGGGAACCTGAGAGGATTGCCCTTTATTGAGTTTTAATAACAAGACATTTGGTGAAATGTTCTGGACTTAGGTTGATATTTAACATACAGAGCAGGCTGCTTTCAAGAGTGAGTACCCAACATTAAAATAAAATAAAAAAAATAAGGGAGAGAATTATGACCCAAGCAGCATTACACTTTAATGTTTCCAGACTGACAGGAAGATACTGGTCAATTATCTTTCACTAACTTTTTTTTGGGGGGATATCAGCTCAGAAACAACAGCAACAGCAACAAAAACAGAACTCTGGCATGAGGAAATAGTCCGGCTTTTCTTCCCAATATTAAGGATTACCAAACTCAGCCCAGGAGACATAATAAAACATAGCTTAAGGGAAGTGGAGGACAAGGAAACTAGAGTTCAGCTTCCATGAACATGGATACACTCTTTGGTCTCTGTGTTCATATGACCCTCTGGGCAGAGCAATGAGGTAACTGGTCATCAATGTAGGACCCAGTTTATCATTAAACCTTTTTTATAGTACACAGTCAACACCTGATGAAGTATTGAGATTAGAAGATCTAGAAAAGAGACAAGCCTGATTCTTGTAATTTCTACAGTTTGTAAGGAGGTTATCGAGGTGTTTTTAAGGACTACCTTGCTCTTATCTATTCCACCCCTTTCCTTACATACTTCTTTCTACCAAGGAGTTTAGTGTGGTTGCAGATTGTAATTAAATAATTGTCAAGCATTCTGTAGACAGTGTTCTTAGCCTCATTTTGAAGATAACACTCAAAAAAGGACTACTCAGGATCACATACAAAAGCTGACTCTAAATTGGAAATGATCTATGTGCATTTACCTGCTGGCTTGCATAGTCCTTACATTTTTGAAACACTAATGCAGGACTGTGCCCATCTTTAAGATGAGAACTTTAGACTCAACGATGTTCATTAGCCTGTCTGTGGTCATGGGGTTATTAAGAAGCTTAGACTGGAGTTCTGCCTATCTTTTCATTTACTTATTTAATTATTTATTGAGTAGGAATCTCATTCTGTTGCCCAGGCTGGAGTGCAGTGGCATACTCACAACCACCATGGCCTTGACCTGCTGGGCTCTGATGATCCTTTCACCTCAGCCTTCGAAGTAGCTGGAACCATAGGCATGTGTCACCATGCCTGGTTAATTTTTTAAAAAATTCATTGTAGCGATGAGGTCTTGCCATGTTACCCAGACTGGTCTCATATCCCTGGGCTCAGGTAATCCACTTGCCTCCACCTCCCAAAGTGCTGGGATTACAGGCATGAGCCACTGTGCCTGGCTCTGCCTATCTTAAATCCCCCAGATTTCCCTCTACTGTACCCTCTTTCACTGTTTCAATAAGTTTTAGCTAGCATTATTGTCCTCATCCTCACTCAGAAGCCAGCGTAATTCAGTGGCCAAGACTCAGGTTTCAAGTCTAGAGAAGTGGATGTTCCTTTCCTTTCAATACATGGCAGCTATGCAACCTTGAGTGGGTTCCTTGATTTCCTGGTTCCTTGGTTTTCTCTTGTGTAAAATGAGGATGATAATCTAGCTTACAGGATTGTTGTGAGCTTCTCAGGATGCTCTCAGTCCTTTTGCTGCTTTATACACACTAGTCAGTCTAACATGCTAAAAGAGGATGAATTCTGGGTCTTGTTGTGGTCCTATTTTGGAAACTTGTATTAAAGGTTTTTGTTTTCAGGCCAGGAGCGATGGCTCATGCCTGTAATCCCAGTATTTTGGGAGGCCGAGGTGAGAGGATTGCCTGAGCCCATGGGTTCGAGACCAGCCTGGGCAACATGGTGAGACCTCATCTCTACGATAAATAAATAAATAAATAAATAAATAAATAAATGAATAAATAAATAAAATTAGTCAGGCACGGTGGTGCATGCCTGCAGTTCCAGCTACTTGGAAGATTGAAGCAGAAGGATGAGCCCAGCAGGTTGAGGATGTAGTGACTGGGAGCGTGCCACTGCACTCCAGCCTGGGCAACAGGATGAGACTCCAACTCAAAAAACCAAAACAAAAAACAAAAAAAAGGTTTTTTGGTTTTTAGTACTTTCCCTGAATCGAATATGCTATTGCGGTAAAGTTGTTTGCCGAAGGGCCATGGAAGCAGAGGCGAGTTACACCTTCAAGATTTCTCCAGTCATAGTGTGGTCTTTCGTCTAGCAGGCCTTAGAGCCTCTCTGACTCAATGTCCCTGAAAACCTCTGAAACGCCACATAGTGACGGGGAAGGTGGGCCAGTGTCAGAGCAGCATCTTTTGTTTGGTTTCTTGTTTATACTTGTGTGAAATTATTTTACTAGCAGTTTGGGGCAAAAGAGAAAGAGAGCACAGAACCAAAAACATCTTAATAATATACGTCAGCTTTCTTAAAATCTTTTGTGTGACCTCAGCACAGTTAATTTCTGAGTGGTCCTCTTTCTCCTATGAAGTCAGTCTACTGCCAGGTTGATGGAAATGTATTCTATGTTGAAACATTTCCAAATTCTCCATTATCCAGAATCCTTGCTGTCTCTCCATTTTTAAAATATTTTATTTTAAAGATGTGGGCCACAATTCAGGATTAGGTATACAAGTGGACATCGTGCAAGTAAAGTTTGGGCCTCCCTTTGGTTACCACTTTGCCTGGTTAGCCCTAATTCAGAACAGCATCTTATCACTCCTCTTGTGATGTGCTTGGTAAACATGCTTACAGAGAGAGGAATTCAGTTTATTTTGAGTTATGACAGCTCTGCAAACTGGGATCTATCTCCAAAGAGTCATTGATTATGGAAATCCAAGCAGAAGTGGCCACTGTGACATCAACTGAGATAGTGGAAAATTCATCGTGTACATTGTTTCAGAGTGTAGGGGCAGATACTGCTAATGCTACCAAAGGATAATTGTTGGTGTGTGCACATGTACTTGTGTGTTTCATGCTTTTAACTTTATTTTTGATACTAAATATAAAGACCTTTTTATATTCTAACTTTCTGAGAGGGAAGAACTGTCATTAAAAACACGAAACATCACATATTATATTTTATTTCAGTAACCTGAAGCTTGACAAGTTTTTGAGTCTCAGCTTTTCTAAAACAGAAACAACGAACAGTTCTACTTCCGGGCCTTCATAGCACTTTATTCTTTGTCACAGAAGAAAGCATTTTAACCCTCCTTTATGCCCACGGTGTTCCTCATCAAGTAGCAAGATGAGGTAGAATCACAGCCCAGGGTAGAGTTTCTATCTCAAACTAGCTGTTTCCTCCATACCTCCACCTCCACCAAGAGTTGCACGCTTGATTGAGTTAGTGAATACCAGTTGAGCTTTACTTATCAAAAGTAAAATATATATGCAACCTGTCAACATTGTGCTAAAATGTATCACTGCAATTTTATTAGCAAGTATTGCTTTAATTCTGTACTGAAGAAAGTCATCATTTATTGGACAGAAATTTTTCATGCTTATACATGCCTGAGTGTATAGGAGAATGCAATATGTGATTAGTTAAACTTACACAATTGATAGAAACTAGGTGATCATTTAAATTGCACAAAATTCTGCATTTTAAGTAGATTTATGTAAAAGGAATAACAATACCTTACATTTGTCTATTGGGAAAGACTGTGGATGCCTTTCACGTACATCATCTTATTTGTCCCTCTCAACATTCCTATGAAATGAGTTAGTGACTACTGGCTACATGCTTTGATGGAGAAGAAAAAGAGGAAGTATTTTTAGCACATTTGAAATGTAATTGCCTTTATTAGAAGGTAACTCATCACCTATTTAGAAAGTACAACCCACTGTGAAAAGTATGCCCACCTCTATTTACTCATATGTATGTCTGATTAGTGTCTTGGTTATCTTTTGCTATGCAACAATTATCCCAAACCATAGTGGCTTAAAGCATTGTTATATCTCACTCCTTTTTGGATCAATAGTTTGAATAGGGCTCAGCTGGGTGATTTCTGTGTTCCATGTGGAGTCAGCTGGACATTACCAAGTAATGTCCAACTTCCAGATGATCTAGTCTGGAGATTCCAGGATGGTTTCATTTTCTTCCTTCCTTTTTTTTTTTTTTTGAGTTGGAGTCACACTCCATTTCCCAAGCTGGAGTGCAGTGGCACACTCATGGCCACCCCAGCATGGACCGCTAGGTTCCAGCAATCCTTCCACCTCAGCCTTCCAAGTAGCTGGAACTATAGGTATGCGCTACTACGCCCAGTTAATTTTTGATTTATTGTAGAGAAAAGGTCTCACCGTCTTGTCCAGGCTGATCTCAAACCCATGAGCTCAGGCAATGCATTTGCCTCAGCCTCCCAAAGTGCTGGTATTACAGACTGAGCCACTGAGCCCGGCTTCATTTTCAAATACACAGTCTTGACCAGGATTGTTGGAAGACTGGTCTTGGCTAGGACTGTCAACTAGAGCACCTACATGTAGTCTTTCCAACATGGTATTAGGGTAGTCAGGGACTCAATGTTATAAGAGAATGTAAGTGGAAGTTTTGGTTCTTAAGGCTTGGCTCTAGTTACCAGCTCAGCATCACTTCTACTGTATTCTGTTGGTCAAACAAATCCTGGAGCCCTTCCGGATTTGAGGGGAGGGGATATACACCTTACCTCTCAATGGAAGAGGTATTGGAGAATGTGTGGCAATCTTTAGTTTGTCACAGCCTATTTTTTGGCTGCTGATTATAATTTTTCCCTAGGCAAAAATGTATTCACTTCTCTGAAGAACTCCCAAATTCTCATCTCATCTCATGACAGCATCAGGACCCAGTATCAGGATCAGGCTCAAGATCCAGGATCTTATTATCCAAACCAGGCCCACGTATATTTTCTTGAAGTGTGTTTTTTCAAGTATGACTCCTCTCAACCTATGAACTAAAGAAACACATTTCCCCCCTCTTCCCCAACATACTATGTTGAGACAGGAATAAGATAAATGCAATTGGCATTCTCATTAAAAAATAGAGAGCCTAGAAAGCACGGAGCAGTCCCTCGTCTATAGGATTTCTGAAATCTGGTCATATGTTGATATTCTTTGATTAGACTTCAGTCCTTTTTCCTAGGAATTATGTAGCAATACAATAAAATAATATAATTATTTAACTATAATAACAACTGTTTTAAAGCTTGCCTTTTTCTATATTATAGCATACATGTCTAAAATTAATCACTGGGCAATTTTGACATAGCTATCAAATAAAAATCCAAATCCAGCCAGATCAGTCAGTCCATTAAGTGTACTTCCTAATGTCTAGATCACTGCAGCTGACAGTATTGCCAAAATTTCTGCTGTTTCATAACCAGGATCACTTTTCTCCAGGTTTCAATAGTAATTATTGCATTGTCATCTAAGTAGTCACTCACAGTTTCCCTCAGGTCCTTCCATTTTTATTAACTGTCTCGTCAAGGTCTTTGCAGTTTTTGCCTACTCTCTGGCTCCAAAAAGATGGCCACATATTTTAGGTTTTTGTTATGGCAGCACTCCACTTCCAGGTATCAAATTCTGTTCTTATTATCCTTTGTAGCATCACAAATTACTTTTCAGCTTCATGGCTGAAAATAACAAACCATTTTATTATATCAGGATTTTATTGCTTGGGAATTCAGACATGGCTCAGCTGGGTGGTTCTTCTGTTCCATGCGAAGTTGATTGAGGACATCTTGTGGTCTTCAGCTGGTGGATGGGTTTGTCAGAGAGTCAGGACAGCTTCCCTCACATGACTGCCACTTGCTGGAAGGCGGACTCAGCAGGGACTGTTGACTGGACTGTCAACATATGGCCTTTCTAGTGGGGTGGCTTTAGGGTAGTAGGACTTCTTACATAGCAATCCAGAGTTCCCAGAGAGAGTGTAACAAGACACAGGAAGCAGAAGTCACCGGTTTCTTAACACCTAGACCTGGAGACTGACCTGGTTTCACTTTTCCTAAATTTTATTGGCAAATAGTCACAGAGTCAACCCAGATTCAAGGGCATGAGATATAAACCCCACCTCTTTGTGGGAAGAGTGTCAAATTTTTTTAGTAGTACAGAAAAATATGTTTATTTTTGTCTTTAATTACTTACTGATACTTATAAGGCTTTTGACTCAGTGAACTAACACAAGTTTAGGAGTTAGATATTCAAGGTTTCAGTTCCATTTCTCTCATTGCCTGGCTGTACTTGAACTGAGTCAAATAACTTTTAAGTTTTAGTTCAAATAGTGACAGAATGGAGACGGTGATAACTATTGGCACCTACTGGCTCAGGAGATGTTGTGCCTCTTTAAAAAAAATCAATATTCAAAAAGTACTGTCTAAAGTGCTCTAGGAAGTAGAATAATAAATTATCATAATGAATTGGACCATTACAAATTTACCACATTTTTCTATTAAGAATGAAATTTGGGTCTCGGTTTTGTGCGGCATCAACTGGGTCATGTAGGAACTCTGGTATACACAGCACTCACATGTCAAACACGCAAATCTGTGCATCATACGCTTCTTCTGTCTTTGCTGTGTGCCAGGCAAGGTACGATTTCTCACTGAATATTTGCGACACCCTTTTGAAAGACAGGTGCCATTATTAACATCTTGATCGTGTTTTCTGCTACATTTTTGTTTTGGCGTCTAAATTCTGACACTTCTTTTGCATATTTACACAAAATGCATCTTAAAAGAATTTAATGAGAACTTTAGTCGAGTCTGTAGGGATTTTGTTTAAATTCTATGGAAATTGTCCCTTTTTGTTTTACACACATATTCTTTTAAAATGAGATATAAGCAGATTTATTACTATCAAAATGATATAACTAAGAGGAGATAAAAAATAAAAAAAGCAAGTAAAAGACAATAGCAGAAGCTAGTTTTACTGACAGAAACCAGAAGGAAGATGGGTGGCTAGTGTTGTGGGAAGAGAGGTGGGCTGGGACCCAGGGCATCTGGCCCTGTTGTGCCATCAGCTAGGAACCAGTGTCCAGCTCCAAAAAGTTTATTTCCTCCTCTACCAGTTTCCTTTTGTGTCATAGAGAAGGTGGGACTAGATGAACTCTAAAGCCATCTCAACTTTAATATTCTCTAGTCACTCTGGATAAATGGGATGAAACACTAAATAGACATAAATAAATTCACCTTTTAAGGAAGCAAAGTTGCAAACTGAAGGATAAGGCTAGAAAATAGAAAGGAAAAAAAGACAAGATGTATAAAGTTTTGCTCTGGAAAATTATAGTTAGTAGAATGACCATAGAGACTTAAACACAAACAGCAGCCAAGGATGGAAATCAAGATAAAGCTGAATACTAAGTACAGGTATTCAGAAGGCAATTTGTAAAAATGTTTCTTTCTTTTTTTCTTTCGACAAGTGTTTGCTGAGTCTTCCGTGTGCCAGGCCTTATTTTTGTTATTGAGGTTACAGTGGTTAGCAAAATCTCCCTTCCCTCATAGAGCTTACATTCCAGATTGGAGGATACAGATAACAAATAAGCTTAGGAAAACATATGGTGTGGCCAGGCTCGGTGGCTCAGGCTGTCATCTCAGTCCTTTGAGAGGCCGAGGCAAGTCGATTGCCTGAGCCCGGGGTACGACAGCAACCCGGGCAACTTGGTGAGACCTCGTCACTACAATAAATCAAAAATTAGCCAGGCGTGGTAGTGCACCCCTGCAGTTCTAGCTACTTGGGAGTCTGAGGCAGAAGGATGGCCGGAGCCAAGCGGGTCAATGCTGGGGTGGCCATGAGCGTGCCACTGTACTCCAGCCTGGGCGATGGAGTGAGACTCCAACTCAAACAAACAAACAAACAAACAAAATATATCGTGTGTTAGAAAAGCATAAATGCTTGGCAGAAAAGGAAGTAGGGAAGGGGCGTAGAGCATGCCGAGTGGAGTTTGCAACATCAGATGAGCTGTCTCGGGAGGATGGCATGGAGGACAGAACTGAAGGAAGAAAGCAAATGAGCCACGATGACTTTGCTTCCTACTTCATGGAGCTGTGGAAGCATTTCCAGGGAGAGGGAACAGCATGTGCAAAGGTGTGGACATTGAAGCCTGTCTGATACACTCATGGAATGACAAGGAAGCCAATATGGCTGGACTAGATGGAACAACCGAGGAACAGGGTAGGGGAGGGATCAGAGGAAAGATTCTAGGAAGATGCTAAGCAGAGATGCCATCTGGCACGTTTTAATGAAATAAGTTTATTGCTGTGTAAAGAATGACAGGCAGAGGGCAAGGACAGAAAAGAGGACTAGTTAGGAGGCTGCTGTACTGATCCAGGCAAGAGATGATGGTGGCTCAGAGTGGAATAGTAGCAGTAGAAGCAATGAGAAGTGATGGGATTCTGCATGTATTTTGAATGCAGAACCAACAGCAAGATTTGCCAGATGGTTCGGATGTTGGGGGTGGTGGTGGTAGCAAGTGGCGGCAGTATGAGAAAAGAGGAGTTAAGAAAAAACCACAAGGGTTTTCTCCTTCTTTTTTTTAAGTCTAATTCTCTAAATTCTGTTTTTACTTTCCAAATGTTTACTTCCATTTCATTAGTTATGTTGAAGTGAATATAAAATTTATAAATTCTTTTTGCATTACACCATTACAGGTTGTTCCTTGGGGTTCATATAGACTTTTAGTTTTTAATTTCAATTTCCAGATGATAGCTTTTTTATTTTATTTTATTTTTTTATTTTAAAGATGTAGGCTACAATTTAGGGTTAGGTATGCAAACGGTCATTGAGCAGGTAAAGTTTGGGTCTCACTTTGGTCCCCATTTCGCCTGGTTTGAGATCAGGTAAACTTACTGATGAAGTGTGCCCTCCTCCCCCTGGCAGTTTCCCACTACTGCCAATCCCTTTTTTTGTAGTATTATGACAATTGTTCAGGATCTGCTTATGAGTGAGAACATGTGGTACTCACATCTTTGTTTCTGTGATAGATCACTGAATTTTTTTTTTTTTTGAGTTGGAGTCTCACTCTGTTGCCCAGACTGGAGTGCAGTGGCTGCTCCCGGCCACCGCAGCCTCGACCTGCTGGGCTCCGGCTATCCTTCTGCTTCAGCCTTCCAAGTACCTGGAACTACAGGCACAAGCTACCATGCTCGGCTCATTTTTTGATTTATTATAGAGATGAGGGCTCGCCAAGTTGCCCAGGCGGGTCTTGAACCCATGGGCTCAGGCAATCCACTCACATCAGCCTCCCAAAGGCGCGGGATTACAGGCTGAGCCACCAAGCCCAGCTAGATCACTGAATATTATAGACTCTAAGTCCGTCCAAGTTGCTGCAAAGTTCATAATTTTGTCCTTCTTTATGGTTGTGTAATATTACATTGTGTATATGTACCACATACACAATTTTAAAAATCCGGTCCACTTTAGATAGGCAGTACAATTGATTCCATGCTTTTGCTATTGCGAATAGTGCTGCAATAAACATGTGTATGCAAGTATCTTTTTCATAGAGTGATTTGAGTTCCTCTGGGTATATTTTCAGAAAGGGGATTGCAGGGTCGTATGGAAGGTCAAATTTTAGAACTTTTAGGAATTCGCCACTCTTTTCCACAGAGTTTGTACTAGTTTACACTCCCGCCAACATGTAAAAGTATTTCCTTTTTCACGCATCCTCTCCAGCATCTGTAGTTTTTTGAGTTATTGATGATGGCCATCCTGACTGGAGTTAGATGGTATCTCAATGTGGTTTTGATTTGCATTTCTCCAATGATTAGTGAGGCTGAGCACTTTTTCATATGTTTGTTGGCTGCCTGTATGTCTTCTTTTGAGAAGTGTCTATTCATGTCTTTTACCTACTTTTTTTTTGTTTTTTTGAGTGGGATTCTCACTCTGTTGCTCAGGCTGGAGTGCAGTGGCACCCTCACTCGACCTGCTGGGCTCAGGCGGTCCTTCCACCTCAGCCTTTCAAGTAGCTGGAACTATAGCCACACGCCACCATGCCTGGCTAATTTTTTGATTTATTGTAGAGATGAGGTCTCACCAAGTTGCCCAGGCTGGTCTTGAATCCATGGACTCAGGCAATCCTCTCACCTTGGCCTACCAAAGTGTTAGGATTATAGTCATGAATGTCCCAATTTTTTTTTTTTTTTTTGAGTTGGAGTCTCACTCTGTCGCCCAGACTGGAGTGCAGTGGCCGCTCCCGGCCACCGCAGCCTCGACAGCTGGGCTCCGGCGATCCTTCCGCCTCAGCCTTCCGAGTAGCTGGAATTACAGGCATGCGCTACCACGCCCAGCTGATTTTTTGATTTATTGTAGAGATGAGGTCTTGCCTGCCCAGGCGGGTCTCGAACCCGCGGGCTCAGGCAATCCACTCACCTCAACCTCCCAAAGGCGCGGGATTACAGGCTGAGCCACCGAGCCCGGCTCGAACGTCCCAATTTTTAGTGGAGCTGTTTTTTTTCTTTTGGCATGTTTGAGTTCCTTGTAGATTCTAGATGTTGGGCCTTTGTCAGATATACAGATGGCAAATATTTTTTCCCATTCTGTGGGCTGTCTCCCTGCTTTCTTGATGGTTTCTTTTACTTTGCAGAAGCTTTTAGTTTGATGAGAGCCCACTTGCCTATCTATCTCTTGTGTCATGGACATTTGGGGTTTTGATCAGTAATTGGTTATCGGTTCCAATTTCCATAAGGGTAACTCCTGTGTTTTCTAAGGTTCTTACAGTTTGAGGTTTTGTTTAGGGCACTGATCCATTTAGAGTTGATTTTTGTGTATGGTGATAGACAAGGGTCTTGTTTTAATTTTCTGCATGTGGTCATCCATTTTTCCCACCACCATTTACTGAATAAGTTCTCCTCTCCCCAGTAGTTGTTAGTGGAGGTTTTATCAAAGATGAGCAAAATTGAAGTTTTGCTACCGGAATCTCTATCCTGTTCCATTGGTCTATATGCCTGTTCTTGTACCAATACCAGGCTGTTTTGATTACTATAGCCTTATAATAAAGTTTAAAATCTGGAAATGTGATACTTCCCACTTTGCTTCTTTTTCTTTTTTTTTTGAGTTGGAGTCTCACTCTGTCATCCAGACTGGAGTGCAGTGGCCGCTCCCGGCCACTGCAGCCTCAACCCGCTGGGCTCCGACGATCCTTCCATCTCAACCTTCCAATAGCTGGAACTACAGGCGTGTGCTACCACACCCGGCTAAATTTTTTTTATTTATTGTAGAGATGAGGTCTTGCCAAGTTGCCCAGGCGGGTCTTGAACCTGCGGGCTCAGGCAATCCACTCACCTCAGCCTCCCAAGGCGTGGGATTACAGGTTGAGCCACCGAGCCTGGCTCCACTTTGCTTCTTTTGCTAAGGATTGTTTTGGCTATTCGTGGTCCTTTATGTTTCCACATGAATTCCTGTTTTGTCATTTCCAGGTCTGAGAAGAATGCTGCTGGTAAAGGGGTCTTGACTCAGACGAAGAGTTGCCAGTTGATGAGATGGGAAAGACTTAGGAAGAGCAGTTTGATGGTGACGGTGGGAGGGGCTATTAGGAGTTCAGTTGAGACATGTTAGCTATTAGATGTTTGTTAGGTATCCAATCTGTGCCTGCACTCTGTGCCATAGATGCTTGAGTGTTGACTTCAGAGGAGGCAGCCAGGTTGGAAGTGTATATTTAATTATATTTGTGAGATTGGATGAACTTCCTATGGAGTAAACACAGATAGAAAAGGGACAAGGTCTAAGGATGCAGCCTGGGGAGACATGGACAAAGCTGAGAAAAAAAAATCAAGAGAAAGGAAGAAGGACTAGACAAGCAGTCATAAAACCAGAGAGTCTTAGAAGCCCAGGTGGGGTGCGGAGGAAGGGCTTCAAAGAGGAGAGAGTGATCATGTCCAATGCTACTGATTGGGTGTGTAAGATGAGTCCTGAAGAAATGACACTGGCTTAGTAAAGTAGGGGTCTTTGGTACCTTGATAAGAGCAGCATCTGCAGAGAGGTGCAGATGAAAGTCAGATTGGAGTGAGGTCCAGAAAGAACAAAAGGAGAGAAGTTGGAGACAGAGGATACAGGCTCTCTTTCAAAGAGTTTTGTTATAAACGAGATGTGAGAAAGGAAAATAGAAGAGATTGAAGTAAAGAGAGTATTTTTTTTGAGTTGGAGTCTCACTCTTGTTGCCCAGGCTGGAGTGCAGTGGCATGCTCATGGCACTGCAGCCTTGACCTGCTGGGCTTAGGTGATCCTTCTACCTCAGCCTTCCAGGTAGCTGGAACTACTGACACATGCCACCACGCCTGGCTAGTATTTGTGTGTGTGTGTGTGTGTGTGTGTGTGTGTGATTTATCATAGAGACGAGGGCTTATCAAGTTGCCCAGGCTGTCCTTGAACTCCCCAGGTTCAGGCAGTCCTCTTGCCTCAGCCTCCCAAAGTGCTGAGATTACAGGCTAAGCCATCACACCACACCAGGCCTGGAGTTTTTTTTGTTTTGTTTTTACTGTGGGAGAATAACATGTTTGGATGTCGATGACAGCAATGAAATAGAGAAAAAATAATAGCGAAGATAGGAAAAAAATGACTGGAACAGTGTCCTTCAGCAGATGAGTGAAGTAAGATCCAGCATCACGTGCAGGGGATGGTCTTGGCTCTTGGCTAGGAGCTGGGCAAGGAGAGAAGGTTGAGTAAATGGGCACAGAATGCAGGGAGGAAAGATGTCGTGCTGGAGGCCGAGTGAAGTTCGCTTTTGATTGCTGTCATTTTCTCAGTGAACTAGGAAGCAAAGTCATCATCCCAGGGTGAGGCTGACAGAGGTATTTCGAGGTTGGAGAAGGGAGGAGTAGGCATGAAATAGTTTTCCAAGGGAGTAGGAGAGTTAATGGACTAGGGGATATTGTATGATGCTGGCTGGTATTAAGGACACATCTGAGGCGAATGTAGAACTCTTTGGTTTCCTGAAGTCATTTATGGCTGGTCCTTTACAAACTGGTGTTCTCAGAACAAGTTATTCCTTGCAGCACCTACTGAGAGGAGAGGAAAGACTGGAAGTGAATAAATGTCCTAAGATACAGCGGGCAGAACATCACCACTTCTTCTAGAACACCACCAATATTTCCCTGGGAAATATTAGGATTTCTTGCCCTAACTCCCTTCCCTCTTCCTTTCTCTTCTGGTCCCCTCCCTTCTTTGTGCTGAGATACATCTAGGTTGGTCATGTGTGGGTTTCAGGGAGATATCCACTTCCTGTAACCCATGGGTTTGTTTTGCTGTTGTATTGGATAGTTTTTCCTAAGTTATTCTCCGGTAATAAACGATCACCAGTTCTCAGTGGCTTACAACAATCTGGATTTAATTTTCTCTCTTATTATGTGTTGGATGTAGGTCAGTTGCAGTTCTGTTCCACAAATCCTTATTCTGAAACGGAGGCTGAAGGAAGAGTCCCTATTTAGGTCGTCCTATTCCCTGGGCAGAGGGAAGAGAGCAATGGGGGAACCATAGGATGACTGTCAAGGCTTCTGCTTGGAAGTGGTAACGGTCACTTTTGTTCGCATTTCATTGGCTAAAGCAAGTCACGTGGCCAAGTTGATGTCAATGGGATGAGGGAGCGTAATCTTCTTTTGGGAAGGAGAACAAATAATTTGGAACAATCACATAATTAGCTGCAACTTTTTCCATGTGTGGCAGGAAACATGATCTCAAGCAATACAATGCGGCAAATTACATCTTCCCAATCACGACTGACATTGAACTCTCAGAAATAACCCCAAGGTGATTAGACACTTGGTATGAATTTCTGGGTACAATTTTATGTCTGGCCTTGTGGGTTAGATTATTTAACTTTAGAATTTAGACACTATCTTACCTTTAGGAGACAGGTTATGTATTTAATCACATACATTATAGGTATTATATTATAATAGCAAAAGCAGTTATGTCAAATTTTATTAAACACATCTTATAAGCTGGAAGAGAGAGCCTCATCCAGACCTGTCTTTGGAGACCTTTTTAAGTTCTACCTACTCAAGACCAATTTTATAATAAGATAAATATAACATAATAGGGGAAAGAGCTCTGATTGCAACTCAGTAAAATAAAAATTCAGAGATGACAGAATTCTATATCTACTCCTGGTCTAGTAGGAGGAGTTTTAGAGTTTGAGAAGCAGCTGGGATAGTTGTCTAAGACACTGTGTAACCAAGTCTTGGCCCTATGACTCACGACTTCCCATACCTGGGAAGTCTGGTGCCCTGCAATGATTGCTCTTAGTGATGGCCTAGCCGTGGCCTGACAGAGATGAGAAACACAAGACAAACAAGGAAGTTATCACGACTGACACAAACAAACCCGGCATATTGGCTTAGATGTTTCCATGTTTCCTCTGTTAACCCTGAAGCTTCCAGGATCTGATGCCGTTTTTTCTTTCATTTCATTTTAGTGAGGCTTTTCCTCTTTGTTTATGAGTATGTCATTCTGAAAGCTGACAAAGGACATTCCAAGAACTTAGCCAGAACCTAAATTGTGTGTTGCTGTGGGAATTTCTCCTCACAGGTTTGTCCAATGACCCTGCTCTGGAGAAAACACTCAGGTAATGCATTCCCAGTGGTCGCTCACTTTCCATCAACTCACCACTGGTGCCCTCATTAGGGTGTTTTTCTTTCTTCAAGGCTTTTTTTCCCCAGTCCATTTTAACCTCCCACCACAGTGAATTTAGTGTCCGTGAAGGGGACTGGATCCCCCGAGACTACCCTTGGTTTATTTTTAGCACAGGTAGTTTGGAAAAATCACTTTCCCTTGCTGACTATACCAGGACGGTCTAAACTCTGGTTTAGAATTCTGGACTTCTCACATTGGAAAAATACGCCATAGCTAATCCATGCCTTCATCTTAAAGGTGGAGGAATCACATTATAATAAGGATAAAAGCTTTGTCAAGAGTTACCCAGACACCCAATTTTAAGAGTGTTTTTTGTTTGTTTGTTTGTTTGTTTTTTGTCTGTTGGTCTCAGATCTGTAAGATGTTTAACAGTGTAAAAATGACATGCTAGTCTAAGTTGGACAGATTGCAGGTAAAAGCCCCACTCCCTAAATCTCAACTGATCCCCTGAGCCATCTGCACTCCCTAAAAGTGTTATTGTTGCTATCAAGCTACATGCTCAAAAATTATTTCTCTTGGGAACACACACCTAACCCAGACAAAAAGATTACTCTTTTTTCTACTCACTCAACACCCTTTGTCCCAGCTACCGAGTTTTTTTTTCCTTCCTACCTTATGTCTACATTATATTGAAATACTGTAATCTCCCTGGTCCCCTGTCTACTCTTAGGTTGAACCACATGAAATTTAGCTGTTTTTGACCAATATTTAGCCGATATTTAGCTGTTTTTGACCAATAGGGGCAGTGGTTTCAATTAGGTCAAGGTTACCCTGTTAGAATGAAGGAGTACATTGAGAAAATTCTCATGGAGAAAAATGCAAATTATTGGCCAAGTCAATTACAACTCAATACTTTTGGAATCGAGTTGAACGTGTACCCAAGCTTTAATACAATCCTTTACAGATTGGAGGCTAATTAGCATATTAAATGAAAATTTGATATTTTGGAATATTGGAAGAGAATCTCAACTTCTGATCACAGGAAAATATATATATGAGGTGCACACATGAATGTTAATGTGCCAGGTTTCTCTATGTGCAATGGCTATAACCAGTATGTGCAACTCACTGAGGTCTTAGAAAAACCAGCTCCTCTCTCTCTCTCTCTCTCCCTCTCTCTTCCTCCTCCCCTTCCTCCCTCTCCTCTCTCTCTCCCTCTCCCCTTTTCTTTCTCTTTCTCCCCCCCCTTTCTCTCTCTCTCTCTCCCTCTCTTCCTCCCTCCCTGGTCTTTCATGGTCAGACTTCTGAAAAGAACAGTCTACACTCGCTTTTTCTACAGTTTCTCTCTTATTCATTGTGTAGCACACTGTAATCTGGTTACTGTCCCCAACACTCCACTAAAAGTTTTTCTGCCAAGGTCACTAATGAGCTTTGATTGACAAACTCAATGGAAGCTTTTCTGTCTTTATCTTATTTAACTTCCTTGTTGCAGTTGACAGAATGGGTCAAGATTTGGTTCTTAATGTTTCATCTCTTTCCCTGACTTGCATGATCTCTCTTTCTTTTGATTTACACAGATATGTTTCCCAAACCAGATTTTTAGCCTCTTGAGGGCACAAGATTAGTGTCTTATTCAGGTGTGTATCCCAGGGCCTACCTCAGTACAGACACGGGAAGGTACTTATCTACGTTTGTTGAATGAATGAAAGAATGAATTAGTGAAATTACAGTCCTTTGTTCGTTATTAGTCATTGCAAATATTTAGTTTCTCTTTGGTTTAATCCCCATTTCCAGCCACGTCTGTACTTCACTCACTGCCACACACCTTTTTAATAATGTATAGCTGGCAGGGTGCCACATTCTTCATGCTTCCATGTCAGAAACCCTGCTAAACATTTGGCGGCAAGGTAGGTAAGACGGAGGTGCCTCCTGGTTCTTTCTCACATGGCTTCCTCCAATTCTGAGCAGTTATTAATACTCTAGGCCATCAGTCATGATGTTTAGTAACTCCTAACTCTTAGGAAAAAAGATCCACGTCCTTTTGTTCTTTTCCTCCCCAGGACGTATCACTTAGAGCTCCAGTAAAGTATATCCAGCAAACAGCCACTTGTTGCTTGCTTGGACATGTGACCTGACAAAATGGGGAAAAAAATTCGATACAGAACTCAAGGAGAACAAAAGAAACATGCCAATAGAAAATGTGACACACAGTTTATGCAAGTTTAATTTCTGTTGTTTTGGTTGGAAAACAGCTGCAGGTGTCCTCTAATTATAACCCCATTTTCACAAATATCAACTGTCATATTTAATCTGTTATATTCACCGTATAGCCTACTGTTACGCACATTTCTTTCATTACAAATTTAGTAGCACAGTTTCGAATGCTCAAGCTAACATTCAGGCTAGTCAATTAATGCATTATTTACAAGTTAAATGTTATTAAAAACAGGTTCTTAATTTGCTAATGATTTAGTAGACCCAAGGCAATATTCCAATTTTCTTTCTTTCTTTTTTTTTGTTGAAAATAGAAGAACATTTAGAACAGTTGGAGCGGGAGGGATGTCAGGGATATTTTGGCCTCTGTCAATTCCTGAGTTTCTTTTCTGCATTCTTTTTTTATTGTGTGTTGTTTTTGATGCCTATATTAACTAGTTGTGGCATGGTTGAGAGGAAAGACTTATGGAAAACAAAAACAGCATAAATATCATTGCAAGAGGTGTTTTAAAAAATCACCAAGCAGTTTGGAACGACTCAATACACATGTTCCTCATACAATTCAGCGTATTTTGATTTACAGTCCTATCCCAGCAGCTCAGCAGGTTAAGAAGGTTAGAAGTCAAGGAAATTAAATGTTATTAGCATTCCACTGTTGTCAGGCTGCACAAACCAAATATATGTCTTTTCAAACACACTTTGAAAAAATTTAGAGTTTCTAAGGTTCTAGGGTCTCAGAATCATCCCAGCATTCTGAATTTTGCTCTTTGTTTTAGTTTTTCTCATGTTTTTTGGTTTGACCTAGATCGTGTCCTAAATCCATATCTTTCACGTTCTGTAATTCCATGGCACGCTTCTATGACAGATAACATGGGGTGAGCTCTTGGATGAAAAAGAATTCGGGCTCCTGGAGCCAATGACGCCACCTTCTCATCTTTCTCTCCAGCTGTTTCCTTGGCCTGGCATCTTCTCTCCCCTTTCTCCTCACCATTTTTCTCTTCCAGTTTTGTAAAAATTTGACTTTGGGTGGACCTTCTTAATAAAATCTTGTTAAATTTCATTCTAGCCCTCAACAATTGTTTTTCTTCTCTGAATTCTGTCTGTTTATTTATTGTATACATTTAAGGTGGTCAACATGTTTTGATAAACATATGCAGAGTAAAGTGATTACTAGTCAAACAAATTAACATATTCATGACTCAGTTACTACCTTCTTCTCCTCCCTCCCTCCTTTCCTCCCAGTCACCTTCCTTCCTTCCTTCCTTCCTTCCTTCCTTCCTTCCTTCCTTCCTTCCTTAATTCCTTCCTTCCTTCCTTCTTTCCCCTCTTTTGTGGTAAGAGTATCAAAAGTCTACTCTGTTAGTGAAGTTTCACTGTACAATACAATATTATTAACTGTAGTCCCCCGTTGTACAATGCTTTCTTTGAATTCTCATGGTTTTCCATGTGTGTCATGTAGTCATGCAAATGTGTGTTGCCCTGTATTTTCCTTATATGTAGTTGTTTCTCTACAGGACAAGATACAGAGCTAGAAAGAACTGCTATGTATTAGTGGTGTGACTTAAGGCAAGTTATTTCTTTTCCCTAAGTCTCACTCTTCTTGTCTCCAAAATGGAGATTAAAAACCCCGAATAAACGTGAGAATTGGTGAGACTGTGTGTGAAGAACGTGGTTAGATGGTAGGTGCTCAATAAACAGCCTCACCTGTTGTCACAATGAAATAAGACAATATATCTATACATTGTTGAGTACAGTGCCTGGCTCATGTTTGGCACTCAATAAAAATTTAATTCCTTTTGTTACAGTGAATAAGCATTTCTTGTTTTCATTTTCATTCAGAGTGAAGTTTTCTCAGAGACAAAGGCTAAATTTTTTTCTTTCCAGACTGTTCAGTGAGGTAATCTGTGTATCTCTCAGGAAATCCAGACAGAATTGAGGGCCAACTGCGCAAATCAGTAACCCAGAAAAGGCACTGTTTTGTTGATTCTTCTTTGTTCCCCTGTCTCACACTCCCTATTCTCCCCACTCCTGGGATCACCTTCCAAATATTGTACTGGCACCCAAGCTCTTGTCTCAGACTCTATTTTTCTGTAGTTGTTGTTGAGTTGGAGTCTCACTTCGTGGCCCAAGCTGAAGTGCAGTGGCACACTCACTGCCACCCCAGTGTCAACCCTCTGGGCTCAGGCAATCCTTCCACCTCAGCCTTCCAAGTAGCTGGTACTACAGGCGCAGTCTACTGTGCCCTGCTATGTTTTGATTTATTGTGCAGACGAGGTCTCGCCAAGTTTCCCGGGCTGGTCTCGAACCCACAGGCTCAGGCAATTCACTCACCTCGGCCTCCCAAAGTGTTGGGATGACAGGCTGAGCCACTGAGCCCGGCCTCAGGCTCTATTTTTGAGGGAAGCCAAATGAAGTAAGGAATAAATTCAAGTGACAGAGATAGACAGTATCCTATCCTAAACAATGTGTTTCAGAGTTGCTCAAGGCAGCTATAATAGGAGAATGTCAATAGAATAAAGTCAAGAATGGAATACATTCGT
Source organism: Carlito syrichta (assembly GCF_000164805.1). NCBI lineage: Eukaryota > Metazoa > Chordata > Mammalia > Primates > Tarsiidae > Carlito > Carlito syrichta. Next base: position 760,723 of record NW_007246719.1, on the reverse strand, counting down.
TCATTAGAAAGATATTTATTGAACACTAAGATATTTATTGAAGCCTAAGAATGTACAGCATGTTCTTAGGCCTTGGGGATATATTGGTGATTAAAGAAGACAAGATCTTTCTACCTTCATGGCGTTTACATTGCAGTGAAGGAACACCCAATAAGCAAGCAAATCACCATGCAAAATCATGTTAGGGTGTGGTAAGAGCTTTATAGCCAAAAATGGCAGGGTAAGAGTCTGTGTGCAGGCAAGGGCTTTATTTTTGATAATGTAATATACTTAGAGTGAATGAAGGTCTGTCTGGGAAGGTGATATTGGAACAGAGACCTGGCCAGAACAAGAAAGAGTCATTGGCTGTTCTCTGCCTACCTTCTTCTGGAATAAAAGCAGAAAAAAATTACGTGTGCTAGCCAGGGGATGGGGAAAGAAGACAGAATCAAAATCCCGCTGGTTAGAAAAAAGGACACAGATATTTCTCAGGGTGCAATCTTCCAGGCTGAGCACTGGGCTGCTCCAGAATGGCCTGTAAGTCCCAGCCTTTGTCTGCACCTCGGATGTAAAGCCTTGCTGTAGGAATACTTGTAAGGGGTTGAACCTTTTTGCCTTTATCCTGACATCTCTTCTAGCTTTCTTGTTTAGGATGTCTTTTTCTTCAATTTCTCAACTATAAAGAATGTATTTTCTTCAATTTCTCAAATATATGAGACTGTAGAATATATTATATCCAGAACACACTTTATACCATTTAATTCTCATACGACTTTGTCTACTAAGTAGTTTATGCTTATTTTATAGATGGGAAAACTGGGGCTTGTAGACTTTGCTTGGGCCCACCCAGCTCTATTAAGAGAGCTGAGACTCACACTTAGTCTTTTGGCTTCAAGTTCACTGTTCATTTCAATGCTGAGTCCACTGGCCCCTTAACTTATCTTTACCCTTACCCCTGCCACCTTCGCTGATGGTAGCTGGCTTTTGTGGGCTGATGATCTTCTCCTGTAGGATCCTGTCCTTGTGACATTTTGTCGGTAGGCACAGGAATAGATCTCAGTGCATTCAGAACTTTAGAACTGGAAAGTCTGAGGGCCGTCCTATCAAGAGATCCTGCCTGAAACATGGAACCAACCGTGCCATCCATCAAAAGTAGACTGGATAAAGAAAATGTGGTACGTACGCGTGATGGAATGTTATGCAGATGTAAAGGAGAACAAATATATGAACTTCACAGCAACTTGGATAGATTTCAAGTCTATAATATGCCGTTATTAATCACAGAAACAAAGAACTGAGTACCGCATGTTCTCACTCATAAGTGGACCCCGAACAATTATTATAATATTATAAGAAAGGGATTGTCAATAGTGAAAAACTGCCAGGGAAGGAGGGGCACACTTCATCAATAAGGGTAACTGATCTCAAACCAGGTAAAGTGGGGACCAAAGTAAGGCCCAAATTTTACCTTTACAGTGACCATTTATATAGCTAGCCTGGAACTGTACCTCACATCTTTAAAATAAAAAAAAAAAGAGATTCTGCCTTTAACATTCTAACTTAGCCCAAGTGCTGTATGCTTGATTACGTTTCCTCACTGCCACATTCAGCTATCAGGGATTTCCTTAAATGTAATATTTATCTTTAAGCAGGTGCTAAAGTAATGGATCCTTAATGTTCTTTCTTTTGAAAACACTTGAGGTGAAATTTGACATAAGTGCCCTAGATCTGTTCCACTCCACCTAGTGGGCCTTTGGTTTTCTTCCAGGACATTCCACTGGATTCTGAATCTACACGACTCCCTCCTTCAGTGATGGATCCTCTAACATCTACTGTTTGTGATGTAAGGCTGAGTGCCTTTTTTCTGGATTGCAGTCTGAAACTATAGATTTAAAAAAGAATTTAAATCTATATTTAAAAAAATTTAAATCTATTTAAAGCTGTCCATATTCCACAGTATATACAGGACGCTATTGCTCTTGTAAGGAGATTGCTCTTAAAAAATTTTGAAACTTCAAGGTGTTGAATGTCTACACAAGACCATTTCTCCTGGCATACAGTTTGACAATGCTGAATATTTTAAAAGGTTTTTTTGGTGTACAGAACACTCCAACTAGTGTTTTTCAATCCTTACAATAATACTGGGTAAGGAGGGTATTTTTCCAATTCCCATTTAATGCTTCAGTGACCCTTTCTACTTCTCCTCCAAAACACTTTGCTCACTTGTAATTATTTAATAAATTAGTTGTCGTAATTATCTGTTTAATATGCAGAAGTTTAGAAAGGCAAGCTTTGGAACCAGACAGACCTGATTATAATTCCTGGCTCTGAAAGATCTGTACCCTGTGACCCTAGACAGGTGTCTTAATGCCTTCCTGCCTCAGTTTCTTCATCTGGAAAATGTGAAAAATAACATGTTTCACCGGGGACAATACTCATTTGCCATTATTAGTCGTTGTTGTTATTATTGTTTTTTTTTGAGTCAGTCTTGCTCTGTTACCCAGGCTGGAGTGCAGTGGCACGATCACAGCTACCACAGCCTCGACCTGCTGAACTCGGGGTGATCCTTCTGCCTCAGCCTTCCAAGTAGCTGAGACTACAGGCACATGCCATCACATCTGGCTAATTTTTTTGATTTATTGTAGAGACAGGGTCTCACTAATTGGTCAAGTTGGTCTCCAGTCCCTGGACTCAAGTAATCCTCTTGCCTCTGCCTCCAATAGTGCTGGGAGTACAGGCGTGAGTACTCTTTGCTCTCAAAAATGTTCTTTGCTCTCAAAAATGTCTCATTTTGCAGAAAGGGTGGAAATGGTGGAAGTGACTGCCCAGGGTTGGGAAAGGGGGAGGGGGAGGGGTGCACAGGTGGACATAATTATAAAGGGGCGATATGAGGAATCCTTGCCATGAAGAAAAAGTTCACTATCTTGATGGTGGTGGATACATGAACTGAAACATGTGAAAAATTGCATAAAACTAAACACACACACACACACACACACACATCAGCACAGCACAAATTAAACTGGGAAAATCTAAACAAGATTTGTGAATTGTATTGATAGCTACATCTTGGTTGTGACATTGTGCTCCTTTTTGCAAGATGTTACTATTCAGAGAACCTGGGTAGAGGGAACACAGGATTTCTCAATATTATTTCTTACAACTCCATGTGAATTTATGAGCATCTCAGAATACAAAGTTTCATTAACGAAAGATGTTCTAGTTTGGAAGCTAACCAGTCTGGTCATTCCAGTAAATATACCCATTGTCCCACCAGGGCCTCGCCATCTTCTATAAAAAGAAGTGCCATTGCTTCCCTCAAGTTCCTTTATTCAGTTTTATTCTTCTTTGTAGTAAAAAAATCCCATATAATATTTATTTGTTTCTTCTTTCTTTTATTTTTGGAGTTGGGGCCTCACCCGTTGCCCAGGCTGGAGTGCAGTGGCGTACCCATGGCCATGATAGCCTCTACTTGCTGGGCTCAGGCGATCCTTCCACCCCAGCCTTCCAAGTAGCCGAAACTACAGGCATGTGCAACAAAGCCCGGTAATTTTTTGATTTATTGTAGAGATGAGGTCTCACCATATTGCCCAGGCTGGTCTCAAACCTGCAGCCTCAGGCAATCCTCTCACCTTGGCCTCCCAAAGTGCTGGGATGACAGTCTTGAGCCACCACGCCCAGCCTGTTTTCTTTAACAGCTTTTTATTGATTGCCTTCTAGATGTCTCGCTTCAGATCTAGAAATGAACAAGATTTTATTTTATTTTTTTGAGTTGGAGTCTCACTCTGTTGCCCAGGCTAGAGTACAGTGGCATGCTCATGGCTACCATAGCCTCGACCTGCTGGGTTCAAGCGATCCTTTCACTTCAGCCTTCCAAGTAGCCGGAACTACAGGCATGTGCTACCAAACTCCACTAATTTTTTTGATTTATTGTAGTGACGAGGTCTCGCCAAGTTGCCCGGGTTGGTCTCGAACCCGTGGGCTCAGGCAATCCACTTGCCTCAGCTTCCAAATGTGCTGAGATGACAGGCTGAGCCACCAAGCCTGGCAAGATTTGTATGAAACTTACATGCAGTGGGGATAATAAATAATAAACCAAAAATACAATCGATGAATGAATTGGGAAGTTATATGTGTGGTAGAGAAAAACATAGAGCAGGTGTATTAGGATTCTCTAGAGAACCAGAACCAACAATTGACTCATGTGATTATGGAGGCTGAGAAGTCCCAAGATCCACAGCTGGCAAGCTGGAGGGCCAGGAGGGGCAACAGGATGACTGCAGTTTGAGTCCAGTGGCTTGAGAACCAGGAGAAATGATGGTGTAGTTACAGTCCGGAAGACAGAGGCTTGAGACCCAAGAAGAGCCAGTGTTTAAATTTGAGTCAAAAGGCAGGAAAAGGCTGATGTCTCAGCTCTCAGGCAGAAGGCATTCTTGCTTACTTGTGGGCAGGTCAGCCTTTTTGTTGTGTTCAGACTGATTGGATGAGGCCCACCCACATTGCGGAGAGCAGTCTGTTTACCTCAGTCTACTGATTCAGCTGTTAATTTCATCCAGAAACACCCAAACAGATAAACTTAGCATAATATTTGGTCACATAGCTGGGCACTATGTAGTTCAGTCAAGCTAACACATGAAATTAACCATTACAGCAAGACAAAAAGGAACAAATGCGAGGGGGTGGTTGAAATATTAAATAGGGTGGTCACCTAGCTGTAGAGAGAAAGGAACATTTGAGTAAATACTTGAAGGAGAGGAGAGTAAACCATCTACTGATTTATTGCTCATCTTTCTCCATCAGAATGAAAACTTTATGAAACCAGAAACCTAATTTCATTTTATCTGTCATCTCCCTAGTTCCTGGTGCGTAGTAGGTCTTCAAAAATGGGATGGCTTGTGTCCATTATATCTTTTGTCCCCAGTACAGTACCTGGATGTACTGTACAGTGCTGGTTGTCATGATCGTTTATCTTTGAGTTCTATGATTGTTTATAATATGCAGTGCACTTCACTGAGGACATGGACTTACTTGTTTTGTTTGACATTTTGTCCCTAGCATTTTACACTTAGAATAGTGCCTGGAACATACATAATAGTTAGTCAATAATTGTTATTGACCAAATGGGCTCAGATAAGGAGACTGGGGCTTGGAAATGTTAAATGACTTGAAAATGGTCTCACGGCCAGGAAGCAACAGAGCTCAGGGCTTAACTTTAGCTTTCTAATTCTCAAATCACAATATTTCATCTATATCGAACTGCTTTTTTTTTTTTGAGTTGGAGTCTCACTCTGTTGCCCAGGCTGGAGTGCAGTGGCATGCTCATGGCCACTGCCCAGAATCGACCTGCTGGGCTTAGGCGATCCTTCCTTCTTGTAGCTGGGACTACAAGCGTGCAACCACCATGCCCAGCTAATTTTTTGAGACCACCACGCCCAGCTAATTTTTTGATTTATTGTAGAGACGAGGTCTCGCCAAACTGCCCAGGCTGGTCTCAAACCCGTGGGCTCATGCAATCCTTTCACCTCGGCCTCCCAAAGTGCTGGGATTATAGGCGTGAACCACCACGTCTGGCCCTGAACTGCTTTTAAAAATTGCCCTGAGATCTTTCACTTGACCATGGACTTTCTATCACCTACCCTGTTCCTCCCTTCTTTGCCTACACCAGGCCACACCAGGCCATGTTGTGTGGTGACATCCCCAAGTAACGGACGGACAGGTCGTGTTGAGTTGTCAGCACAGCATGCCTCCGGAGGACAACTATGTCTTCCAGATACCTCAGTGTCAGGACACCCTCTCGTATTTGCACAAGCGGAAGCCAATGCAACCTTCTGGCAACCATTGACTTTGTCAGACAATAGTGCTGTTCAGTTTGAAAGACTCCACCGGGAAGTTGCAGACTTTTAAAACTAATTTGGTGTTTATTCAACTTTGCAATCACTTCTATGTACTATCTGTGTTTCACACACCGTGAAACGGCGCTATACTGTGCAATTGAATTAGTTGTACAGTGACTCAAAGGCATTAAACAATGACTTTGATATTTTAAGTACTGACTAGGAGGGATTTTTAATTCCTTCCTCATAATGAAAGCAGCAAAAAAACCCAGTTACACAACCCTGGAACATTTATTCTTTTTTCTATTCTGGGTGGACCCCACTGAGACAGAAAAAAACCTCCGAGCATTTAGTTTGCTTAATGGCAGAAGAAAAATTAAACAAGCATAGACGTGCAACCTTAATGACACCCAGCAACACTAGAATAACAGTTCCCAGCTTCTAAAACCTGTTATTTAATATAATGGGTAAATCTTGTGGGAGCTTTTCAGGTGCTGCTGAGTCTGAAAAAACAGCTACTTTGTGAGGAGGGGCAGGGGCAGAGGCAGGGCGAGTGTCTTGCTTGTGTTCACTTGATGAAGAGGATCTTTGTGCAGAAGTCAAGGCAGATGGGTGTGGCGAAACACAGCTCTGGCAGAAGGCAGTGACCCTTCCACGGACAACGTCATGGTTAAGTTAGACTCACATGTGGTCAGTTCTGCCAGGGACACTGAGAGTTTTCATACAGAGCCTCTCTGGAGGTGATACTGACAGAAAGGAAGAAGAGGAAAAATAAAAAATACAAACAAAAACCGCAGCAAGTGAATTAGTGCCATGGAACTATGAGCATTAACTGGTAATAGTTCGGGGCAAAGCACCTAACTGATGATTCACATCTGACAATAAAGACATGAATAGCTGTTGAAAGCTTGTTTGATTTTCACAAAGAGGTTTAAACAAACATTCGTTTGTTCATTAGTCTTAAGCAACACTTTTATGGCTGGGGATGCATTAAACCTAACATATGTCTGCGACCAAGATAGTTGGTGGCTTTAAAGATGAAGACACAAAGCCATGCATATAGTTTATGCGGAGAGGCCTTGAACTACCTGTAATGGAGTGAGATACAGTTATTATGTATTAATGCTGTGAATCTTCATCCAGAGAGAGAAAACAAACTGGTGAGAGGGAACGCCGCGTCTTTGCAGATAAAGACTTAGAGGACCCCGTTCTGCCACTGGTATTGAGTTTGCATAAACTCATTTCGTTGTTGTTGCTGTTGCATAATTTTTAAAAACGCAACTGGTTTAAATCTGCTCCCTGAGGTAATTTATGCTAAACCAGCATTCTAACACCATAAATTCCCTGCTTATGGCAATCTCTGCTTGGGTGTCAGGTCGTCTAGGTTACTGAGCAAATGGCCGCTTCACAATTTTTAGGGTAATTGCCTCTATAACTCGTTTAGCATAGGCCTTGCCAGGAATTCTCTAATTGTCATTGACGCCTCTGTTCCCCTTTTCCTCCCCCTCCTTTTTTTTTTAACCACAATGGTGTTGTATCAAAGACCACACTCTCCACTGCAGAATGGCATGAAGTCTTTCATTTTCTGTAACACTTGGATTTTGTCACTGTTTAAAGCCTTTGCTCGTGAAAACTTACGTTACCCCTGATGAAGTCCAGAGGGTGATGGCTGGTTGAGTGCATTCATCTCTTCCCTAGCCCCATCTCCATCCTTGCCTAAGAAACCACCATCAGTCCAGAGAACACAGGCCATGATGATGGGTTTGGGATAAAATGAGAAGAAAATTCCCATGAGCCCAGTCCTCTTAAGTTTTTTTGTCTGTTTGTGTTTTTGTTTATACAAATGTTGGGTTGGTTATTTCTACCAAAATGGTGTGATCCAATCTGACAGCATACTTCTCTCTCTTCTCTTTTCTCATGGGTAGGCAGGAAGCCTTGGTAGGAAGGTTGTCAGGGTGGTTGTATCGGCCAGGAGCTTCTGTTGCTCTGCCTCTGCATATGGGGATTTTTCATCAAATTCACGAAGTAAGTTAAATAATCAACTCCCAAATCCAATTCATTAATTATCTTGCTTAAAATACACTTCAAATATATCACATTTGACATCACATGTCACTGATAGTAGAGGAAAATGATAACACTTAAAATCAATAAACGTTTTAAATATATTTTACTTATTATGGTTGTCATAATATTTTGACATGGAGGGCTGACATGTCAACCATGCTGTTATCAGGAGGTAAGGCGATGGCATTAAACTGTCTCACCGTCCGTGCTCCTGTTTCAGGGTAAAGTGGGCCCAGGGGGAAAATATCGCTAAAATCTCCAAGGAGGCATCTGCTTATGGAGCCAATACAGGTCATCACTGAAAAAAGTCGCCTGAGCGCAAAACAAAAGCTGAGGAAAAGAATTCCACACTCTAATCTGCTACTTTTTCTCCCAAAGGATTCAAAAATAGTAAGAGCTAAAATGTGCAGAGTGCTTTCTGTGTGTCAGACCTGTGCCAAGTGTTTCACATATTTTATCTAATTTCCTCTTAAGAAAAAGGTACTTTTACATGGCAATGAGAGCCTGTATGAGTCAAGGCCTGGCTCCCGGATCATCCCAACTTTCCAACCAGAATCCTGTCTTACTCCTAGGCACTCGCCATCTCTTACTGCTGGAGGGTTTTGTAGTAGAACTTGACTGTGGACAGTGCGTTGGGTTTTACAAAATGCCTTCACATGCCTGGAGAGGACAGGCTCAAAGGCAACCAACACGCTTCTCTTTGTCTCTAAGCATTAGGGATTACAGGCAGATTCAAAAGAAATTGCAAGAAAGGAGAACTGGAGAGCTCTGCTTTTTTTGCTATTTAGGACGCGGGCAAAGCCAGATTTTTTTTTTTTTTTAAGAAGGCTAAATGTAGGTTTGACCCTGCTTGAAGTAAGCACCAAAGCAATGAGTAATAGATGAGACTTGGAATCCTACACAGCAGCATTATTCTTCAGGCCCAGCTAATTAAAGTCCAGTCAAGAGTTCCTGGGAGGCAAGGCTGATGTCTTCTGTACTGCAGCCCTTGTTTTGTGCAGAGTGGTTATCCAACCAGTGTTTGTTGAATGTGTTTGTTCATCCACAGCCAGAGATCAGCAGTTTGGTCTCATCTTAACTTTTCTCAACTATTGGTTTGCTTATAAAGTGTTTTTGTTTTTCCTTAAGCCTTCACAATTAGACTTGGGACTAAAAGCTAGCCACTCATTGAAATGATATTTATTGAGTGTTATTTTTGTGGACAAGGCTCTGTGTTAGGCATTAGGAATGAAGCAGCAGTGAATAAGAGAGACAAGTGTGGAAGATAAACAATCAACTGATTGGATGATTATCTCTCTCTTTGTCTCTCTTTCTCTCTCTCTATCTATCCATTTACTAATTTTTGAGCCGGGGTTTCACTCTGTAGTGAAACTCTGGAACACAGTGGCATGGTTAAGGTTCACCACAGCCTTAACCTCTTGGGTTCAGGCAATCCTTCTGCCTCGGCCTTCCGAGTACCTGGGACTACAGGCATATGTGACCATGCCTGGCTAATTTTTAAACTTCTTTTTGTAGCGTTGAGGATGCCTGGTCTGGGTTTGAACTCCTGGGCTGAAGCAATCCTCATGCCTTGGCCTCCCAAATTGCTGGGATTATAGGTATGAGTCACTGTGCCTGTACTGATGGGATGATTAATGAATTACCATGGTGATAAGTCTTATGTAGAGGTATACAATGTTGTGGGTGTTAATAATAGGACAACTTGACCTAAACTGAGAGCTGTGTGAAGGCTTTCTTGGAGAAATAATAATTGAGCTGAACTATTAAGGATAAATGATAATTAGCCAGGGCAAGTGAAGTAGGGAAATGGTAGTGAGAGGGTGGGAAATTAACATTTTAAGAAGAGAGAGTGGTTGGTGAGAATGCTTCCACCCCAAGGAACTCAGTAGTGTTCTAAAATGGAAACCAGATTAGTGTGACTGGAATACAGAGTGGAGAACAGGGCAGCAAGATGTGGCTTTTCTTTTAAGGCCAGCTAAGACTTTTTAGTAACAAAAACAAAGGGAATTTATTGCCTCTGTGAACAGAAAAATCCAGAAGTAGGCTGGCTGCACGCATAACTTCATCAGTGCTCTGAATTTCTCTCTGGTTTTCTAAGCCCTGAGCACCCCCATATGTTGACAGGTGTCTCCTAAGGTGGTAAAGTAACTTCAGCAGCTCCAGCCCTCAAACCTGACTTCCACACTATCCAGAAGAGAAAGAAATTTGTTACAGCATTCCTCATAACAGGCCTGAGATTCATCCTGATTGGAGAGGTGGCGGTTACATGCACTGTCATGAACCATGTACTATGTTGAGGAGGCAGGAATGACCTGCTAGCTTGGCCTGGGCCAGAAGAGTGAGCCTCTCTGGAAGAACACAGATTACAAAACAGAAATCAAGGCTGCTGGAAAGTGCCAAGTAAGTAGATGATGGGGAGGCCTCAGTGTTCATACAAAGCAGAGTAGGTGAAGATAAGCCTGTGCTATAGGACTTGGGACTTCTTAAAACCACAGGGTGGTGGCTCAGCCTGTAATCCCTGCACTTTGGGAGGCCGAGGCGAGTGGATTGCCTGAGTCCGTGGGTTCAAGACCAGCCCAGGCAACTTGATGAGACCTCGTCTCTACAATAAATAAAAAATTAGCCGGGTGTGGTCACGTGCGCCTGTAGTTCTGGCTACTTGGAAGGCTGAGGCGGAAGGATCGCCGGAGCCCAGTGGGTCGAAAGGGGGGTGGCCGTGAGTGTGCCACTGCACTCCAGCCTGGGCAATGGAGAGAGACTCCAACTCAAAACAAACAAACCACGGGGAGTCATTAAAGAATTTTTAGTAGATGAGTAATGTCATTAGGTTGGTTGTTCAAAAACATCATTATGAACTTGTCTATAACTTCTAAGAAGATCCTTGTCAGGTAAAAAAGCTTAACCAATCATGAGGTTAGGAACAAAATGTGAATCGTTACTTTTTGAGTTTTCCTAATAAAAATAATAGTTAATTCTTGTAAGTCTATCTAATGCTAACAACAGCTAATAGTGAGCCAGTCAGTATGAAAAGAGCTTTACCAACATTATCTCCTACGATCTTGACTATAATCCTTGGGAGTCTTTCCATAATTATCTAAGTCACCCTAGGTTACATAGCTGTGAATAGCAAGGCAATAGCTACGTGAATAAAACCGTTATGGTTTTCCACTGAACTCTGGGATATCATGGGTGTCGGGGAAACTGTTTTTATTTATAGCATCCCTTGGTATCCTCAGGGGATTGATTCCAGGACCCCCGTGGGTGCTCCTCAGATGCTCACGTTCTTTATGTCGAATGGCTCAGTATTTGCATATAACATATGCACATCCTCCCCTATACTTTAAATCACCTCCAGGTTACTTATAACATCGAATACAATGCAAATTCTATGTAAATAGTTGTTATACTGTGTTTTTATTTGTATTGTTTTATTGTTATGTTGTTTGTATTTATTATTTATTTTCCAAATATTTTCAGTCTGAGGTTAGTTGAATCCCTTGATGCAGAAGCCATGAATGGGGAAGGCCAACTGTATTCAGAAAACAAGTATTGAACAAAGCCTTGTGCCAGGACTCAAAAGTCTCAATTGGCTAGCCCGACTGGATAGAATCTGCCAGAATTTAAAAAAATATATGTTTGTGGTAAAATATATATAACACAAGATTTGCCATTTTAACAACTTCTAAGTGTACAATTAATTGATTACATCGACAATGTTATGTAATCACCACCTTCTATTTCCAAAATTTTTGCATTATGTTAAACAGAAACTGCAACCTTTAAGCAATAACTTCTCAATTCCCCCTCCCCCATCCCCTCATAACCTCCCATCTACATTCTGTCTTTATGAGTTTGCTTATTTTTAGATATTTTAAGTAGAATCATATAATATTTGTTCTTTTCTGCCTGGCTTATTTCACTTAGCATAATGTTTTCAAGGTTCATCCACGTGGTAGCATGTATCAGAACTCTTCACGGTTGAATGATCTGCCAGAAATTTGACAAAACTATTTTTGTTAGGACAGTGATTACAAAATATTGGAAGTTGAATAACTATAATTTTAAGCAAGTGTTGCACTCCCCAGTTTTCCACTATCCACATGATACCTGATTGCCTTAAAATCAGCAGCCTGCTTACATTTACGAGCATTGCCTGCCCACTCAGACGGCATCTGTGGTTGCAACAATTGTCTTTGTGATTGGGACTCTTGGAGATTAATGACACTGAGTCCCTCATGGAGAAGGTAGAAACTTGTCCCTGTACTCTTTTCTGCCAGTCACCTATCAGCACTGTGCTTTATGTATTCGGTGCTTAATAAATATTTGTGAATTCAGATTTAAATTCAGTGTATCGAATCTTTAAGTGTTTATAATGCTCCAGGCACCGTGCTAATGACTAGGGATCTAATAGGGAGTGAAAGAAACGTGGTTCCTGTTCTCTTGGAGACGACGGTACAGGTGGACAATAATGATGATAAGAGATGGTGATCTTAGAAATAGCAATGTTGTCTATTTCTACTGGGTTTTTTTTTGTTTGTTTCCAAAGAATGTTCATTTATATTAGCTCATTTATTGCTATGGTGTTTGGCATGTGTTTACATTTGAAAACGAATGGCTATTTTTAAGTATATTCCAAATGGAACACATTAGAAGAGGTGATGAGTTAACCATAAGACTTGAAGATTTGATTTCATAGGAGACAAATGAATTTATTCTTTAAAAAGAAGGTTTCTTTGCATCTAAAAATAGTTTGTGCAAAGGACATTGTTTCTCAGCCAAGTTAGAAGATATGCCAATTTTTACCATGCTCTGAGAATCTTCACCAACTTTCCTGCCATTTCATAAACTTAACTCTTTGTGTGGCTCCAGGATTGAAGTGAAAAACGTACTTTAAAGCAAAGTCCAGAGCACATTACTCTTGTCTTTTCATGTGTACTACTGTTATGTGTACCCTAGGTCAGGGACGATAGTTGTGAAGGCTCTTTGAGAGTGAACAGAGTTTCAGAACTTTCTTGAGTGGGTTTTTTGAGTTCCCAGACTTGCTGTCACCTGGAGTTTTCCTACTTATTTGGTTGACAACAGCGTCCTGGCGGAAAACAGAATAATGCCATGATAGCTGCCACACAGATCTCAACAACTTTCCATCTTGCTATGTGGCTGAAAGTGTTGATCCCTGTCTTCCTTTGTTATGATCTCAGATCCACTCTGAGATCTGTGGAAAGGACACAAATGGTTAAAGAGCCAGCGTTCAGTCAGTAAGGTGCCTGAGATGAGATGGTGTCTTTCAGAATTTTCTACTAAGCACTTCGTCCTGAGACATGACCAAGTAAGGATTAAAGGGGCCCACAGAGAGAAATGCGCCAGTATTACTAAAAGATCCAAATGCAAATCAGAGTGACAAAAGTGTTTTTTTGTCTAACATTAGATAAGGCAATATTCTACATATGAAGAAACAAACTTAAGAAAATGGTGTGGGAGGCAGAGGAGACTCTTGGAATGGGAGGAAATTCCAACTCAGTCTCGTTTATAGAAACTTCAACCACAAGCTCTTTTTAAAAGGATATCAGGATTCAAGAATTACATCATCTAAAGAAATTCTCATTGGATGTTTGGTCCCTGACTGACTGGAATCTGATTCCCTTTATTTAACCTTTTCCCAGTCAAGGCATGGCCTGTCCTAACTTTGGGAATATACTTTTCCTGTTGTTTGTAGCAGCATTTAGCATTTGTGTGGAAAGCATTAGAAGGAAGTTGCTTTCTACAAACTCCTCACCCTCGTTTAAATTTTCATGCCTAGAGTGTCAAAAAAGTTATTTCAAATGTTCTGTTGCTATGTAATTGCAAAAGCAGCATTATTGAGAGAAATGCTTCAATAAAAGCCTTTGGAAAATAGAGAACGCCAGGCCATTATGTGATTACCATCTCCACACCTCAGTCCTTTTTCTTTTATAACTACACTCCTACATTTTGGATCAACATTTATGTCAGATTATGTGCTTTACCTTGTCATTATGGATGGATATTAAAATTACAGGCTTATAACTAAGCAACCATTTGCAAAAAATGAACTAATATACCATGGCTACCAAAGAGACATGCAAGTATTTTGGTTAAAGGGCGACACTTTTATTGGGGCATTCCCTACTTTATTTAGGAGAGGGTATCGATGGAGTTAATGATTTCAAAAGTATGTCACTCTGGAGTCAGTCTGGAGTCTTCCTGTCTTCCCATTAGATACTTAAATAGAATCAGATAGACACAGACAGTAATTGTGGGTCAGATTGATAAAATGACTCATAATAGCTTGGGAGTTGTGAAACTTAGGGCTATTATCTTGATTTCATATCACGTTCCCTCCCTTCTAAGGGTGTTATAGGAAATATATGTTTTTTTCAGTGTATCAGTGAAAACTCTCCCTATTTCAATCATTTTTGGTTTTCATAACATCCCTGAAGATAAATGGAGACAACCCTAGATATTGCAAAAGCAGAGCAAGAATCACAGGTTTAGAGGCATGAAGAAATGGGCAGGATAGAGGAGAACTTTGGTGCTCTGATCTCACACCATTTGTAGGAAGGTTGGTTGCTGAGATGCAACCGTGCCAACCAGGAGAGTGGGGAGTAAGGAGACGCATCTTGGATGTATCAAACATGTTGTTCTTGCTCTTCTCCTGGTTTTGTCACTATGCAAAATATCCTAAGACCTAACCCCATCAGTCAGGATTTGGTCTTCAAAGATATAAAGAGGAGGGTGGAAGAGTGAAACCCCCATGCAGAGGACACAGGAAGCTCAGACAAAGAGTGAATATGAGTGGGTTGGGTGAATTAGCAACCTCCTCTCCTTCTTTCACACAGAGTCCTTCCTTTCAAGTGAGACAGAATTAGCAGTTAGTACAGAATGATAGAGCATTTAATACTGTAAAATTAGTTGCGTTTGAGAGAGCAGAGCTTCTGTATTCTTTACCTGGCTCAGCAATGCTCCCTTGTCACCTGTGAAAACCATTTTATAGAATGTAGGCTCCCTTCAGTCCAAAGCTCAAAGTTATCAGTCAGATTAAAGAGGAAGAAGAAGAGGAAAAGGAGGAGGAAGAAGAAGAAGAAGAAGAAGAGGAATGAGAAGGAGAAGGAGAAAAAGAAGATAGCAGCTAACTCAAACTGTGTATTTGATGTGCATTCCGGTTTATAAGCCCATTCTCTTTCTAATATCCAAGCTGTGAGTCAGGCTTCTTAACAGGCAACTTCTGGCAGAGTATACTGGGTAGTGTCCTGGCTCTGTAGGGAAGGGAAGAAACAGAACTGGGGAGGGAAAAAGTCAAATGATGTCATCACAACAAAGGCCTCAGGTTCCTGACCCTCTGCAGATCTCTGGAGCTAGGGCAGCCCTGCAGAGTTGTCCTGAACTGGGAATAGGAGACTACAATGACTTGTCATGGGATGTTGGTGGCCTTGGGGAATAAGGTGTGGTCCTAGGGAGGTGACTCTGATGTAAATCTAGAGAGCAACTCAACTGAGAAGTGGTCAACTGGAGTCTTAGTCCAAAAGGGTGGATTTGGGCAGTGTACCACAATATCTATTGCAATAAAGATAAAGACTCTCAACAAAATTTTAAGATTATTCAAAATTATCTAAGATTATCCAAAACTCTAAGACTTTTTAATTGTTTCAAAGATTGCCAAAGTAAACTCAGAGTGATAAAGATTTCAATGGCCCACAGAGGTGGAAGATTTCTTAGAAATTATAAGGTAAAGCTTTTGTTTGGAATCTCTCTGTTCAAGTCATCAAATGAATGGGTTTTCCATAAAATAGATAGTGGGAAGAACACAGGGACAGTTCTGGTTTTTGGTCTATTGGCTGGTGGGGACAGGGGTAGGAGCGTAGCTTCATCTATCACAATCCTTAGAAGAATAAAAAAGTGGTTGACTTAACCTTCACTACCCCAGCTTGAGTTCACATTCTTAGAAGATGAGCTAAAGGCTGCATTCTGGATCTTTCTGTGTAAGAAGAGGAGAAATTTGCTGCCAAGTATGGGAGCACTGGAACCTTGAAATGGAATCCAAATACTGGTTGTGGATTTGGAACCATGCCTTATATGGCATCACTGTTCAGAGCCACTTCTAGGACTTAGAGGATCATTACGGCATTGCCTATGGTGATCAAGGGCTGAGA
Source organism: Carlito syrichta (assembly GCF_000164805.1). NCBI lineage: Eukaryota > Metazoa > Chordata > Mammalia > Primates > Tarsiidae > Carlito > Carlito syrichta. The sequence continues at coordinate 744,678 of NW_007246719.1, read as the reverse complement.
TTCAGGAGGTGAAGCAAGAAGATATGTGTGCCTAATGTTGAAGAAAAGCATTTTTATGTCTGTTAACATTTATGGTGTCCGATTGAGTGGGTTAGCAAAATAAAGACAGATGGCCACAGATTAATGCGAACACTTACAATACCTACAATATTGCACCCTCTCCAGCTGAAGCTCTCCAGCTCAACTTCCTCTACAACTCACAGTCAAATGTCACTTAGTGACCCCAAAGAGAAGAGCAATTTATGATGGATCAGGAATCAGGATTAACCATACATTTATCATGGAGCGATGAATCAGAAACTTCATTTAATGTATAACTGTGATGTTTGTCTGGGGCTGGTGGATCATTACTTTGCAATCACTCCTTGTGTTAGGAAGCAGGAATTGATTAGCCCAGGGTCATTAAGTCCATCCCCTGCCTCCAGGCTGTACAGTTTGTGTAAATGGTTCCAGCTGGATGTGCCTTTATGCTATTCTTAAGGAGCTCCTGAAGAGGAAATTACAAGATGTCCCGGAGGGGCACATTGTGAGGATCTCATAGCCTTAAGTGCTGAGAAGTTCTTTTCCATATTTGAGGAGCATGGGACTTGGGATTCATGAAACCTGGGCTCTCCTATTCATCTTGATACTAAGTAGCGATTAGACCTTGGGGGTAACTATTCTTGGACTTAATTTTTACTTCTGTAAGATGTGAATGAAAGTCTTTATCTTGATACCCCCATGAGACTGTCAGGAAGCTCAAAGGAGACAGTAATATGTAGAGCACCATTGCATTTCTAAATTAGATTGTGATTTACCAATTCAAGGATACAAATTGAGATCAATTAGATACAATTAAGGACTGATCAGGCCATGGAGAAGCAGAGTGATTAAGAATGAAAAACCTCAATACATTTAGATCAAGAGAACAGGTAGGTGATGGAGTCTATGATGCTTCCGCTTGGACATCAGGTACATTTGACTGGGTCGTGTTCAAGCCTATTGATCTCATCACAACGTGATACCAACAGTTAAGCTAAATGCTATGGCTGTTTCTGCTGTCATTGTTGGTTTCTGGTACCGTTTAAAATGATTTTTGCTTCTAGCTTTATGATACTTTATGACCCAGAGTGCACTATCGTATTTGTACTATTCATATTCGGCTGAATCCAATTACCAGTAAGATAGTGTGGGTTTGGTGTTGAACCAGAAACCCACCCACTCATTGCACATGTGTTTCCATATCACATAATGAAAAATACATTGTAGCTCCAAGCCTTTGATAGATGATGGTCAATTTTTTCCAACATTGGAATTTTTCTAATGCCTGATAAATGTCTTTCATAATTCACTGAAGCTTTTTGAGCACAAGAGAACATTCATTATAAAGCAGAGATTTGCATTTTCCCTTGATGTATCGTCTGACATGACCCACCTCCACTTTGCTGGCCTTTGAGCTGGGGCCGTTTTGTTGTTGCTGCCCAATGGGCTATGCAGCTGCACTGAAAGAGTTGTGATCCTCTCTCCCTCCATACTTGGACACAATTTGTCCTGCCTGTTTTACCCTTGGAGCGCCTCACAGCTGGTCTGCATGATACCCAGTATCATTTTTATGATAAATGAAGGCCTTTTTTCAAGTACAGTATCTGTGCCCTGTTATGGTGAACGAAATGCCTCCTCCAAGGTCAATGAAGTTACTGTTAGTTGCAGCTAATCCACAGTCACTTCTGCTCTTTGATTTTTGCCTCTCCCAACGTTCGGGTGTATTTCTTTCCCTCATTTTCTATTTATCTCCTGGGGCCTGATAGTAGAGTTTGTCTGAAGTTCTTGACTTTCAGAGACTTTTTTAAAAAGTATGCTTGCTTGCTCTTTCTTTCTTTCTTTCTTTCTTTCTTTCTTTCTTTCTTTCTTTCTTTCTTTCTTTCTATCTTTCTTTCTTCCTATCTCTCTATCTTTCTTCCTTTCTCTCTCTCTCTCTTTTTTTTGGTCTTTAAGTAACGAGTGGAGGCATATATAAACAAATTGTAAAGACTAAACATTAGGGAACCATGTATAACATTTGGGACAGCATCTTCTCATTTACAAAGTATTGTCGTTACCAAGATCAGCCTTTATTTCATTTATGTTCATAATAATGCTGTGAGGTAGGTAAGGGGGAATGATCAAAAAACTAGGGTTCCATGAATTTAGGTGTTTTGTACATTTTTCTCTTTCTTGTTAGTGACGGTGTCAGTATTCAAACTCAAGTCCTCTGATTATTCATTCCATGTCTTGTCAACTTGACCACAGTGTTTAGTACTAAATAGAACTTACAGTGATGTTTATTTGGCACACATTTAATGACATGCATAATGGTTATTGGGCATCCATGGTAAGTTACATAAATGAAAAGTGTAAGTGTGTTTTAGGTACAGCCAATGTCAACATTTGTAGGGTTGCATGGGGAGTGAGCAGAGAAAGAGAAAGATGGTGATTCCCAGAAGTTTTCTTTTGTAGGTATCAGAGAGCTAGACTCAGGGAGGGGACTGTCCTGTCTAAAGCCAGTTCTGAGACCCTACACTTGGGAAGTGGGACAAGGCAAATGTTGGTGGTATTGGACCTTTTTCCTTTCACAGCACTTGCTTTTGGGGGCATCCTTCAATTCTAGAAGACAAAAGAAAGTAGATGCCTCCTAGAAGCTTATCGAAGGGGCTAGTAGGTGATTAAGGTGACTAAGGTGACAAGTTTATATTGATGGCTAATTTTTTTTTTTTTGAGTTGGAGTCTTACTCTGTTGCCCAGACTGGAGTGCAGTGGTTGCTCCTGGTCACCGCAGCCTCAACCTGCTGGGCTCTGGCAATCCTTCCGCCTCAGCCTTCCAAGTAGCCGGAATTACAGGCATGTGCTACCATGCCCGGCTGATTTTTTTGATTTATTGTAGAGATGAGGTCTTGCTGCCCAGGCGGGTCTCGAACCCACGGGCTCAGGCAATTCACTCACCTCAGCCTCCCAAAGGCGCGGGATTACAGGCTGAGCCACCGAGCCCAGCTGATGATGGTTAATTTTATATGTCAACTTGACTGGCCTGTGAAGAGCCAAGATATTTGGTCAAACATTATTCTGGGTGTTTCTGTGAAGATGTTTTTGGACAAGATTAACACTTACATTTGCAGACTGAGTAAAGTAGATTGCCTCCCTAATGCTGTATGACCCTCATTCAGTCAGTTGAAGACCTAAATAGAACAAAAAAACTTACCAAGGTGGGCCTTCCCAAGAATAAGAGGGAACTTTTTCTGCCTGACTGCTTAAACTGGAACACCAATCTTCTCCTGAAAAGCTGAATGGAAACATTGAGTCTTGTGTCTCAAATTGACTTTTGGACTGAAACGACACCATTGGCCCACATGAGCCAATTCCTTATAACAAATCTCTCTCTCTCTCTCTCTCTAATATATACACTGGTTCTGTTTCTCTGGAGAACCCTGACTGATATAATATCCCTCCAACAATATAGGTGGTAAGTGACACATAAGGCCCACGTGGTGGTGATGAGTATTCTGTGGTGGTTTGAGGGGATGGAATTAGGCATACACTCAAGAAATGGAACACAAAAGTACCAAACCACCTTTACCATCTATACAGTGTATGGGTGCTGATTCTCAACTTTGCCATGACCTATTAGGGCAGGAAGTGCTGGCAGAAGGTTGTGAATGGAGGAGCTGGAGAGGAGAGGTAATTTGGGGGCATGAATAAAGAGACATGGGCCAGCTTCCAAGGCAAGAGTTTTGAGCGGTCATAGAGCAATATGAAATGTGCTGGGGTGAGGAAATGAGAGCCATCCTGGGAGAATAAGAGAAAGGCATGCAGAGAGAGCATCCCAAGACTCTCAATTTTGCCTGGAGTGAGCTTCGCTTGCTCTCCTTCTAGAGATGAAAACAGCTAGCATTTCACTCTGTCCGATCGGATTTTACCTTATTTGAACTCAAGTCACATCCATTTATTCAACAAATATTTATTGAGTGCTTGCTGTGTGCTAGTGTTCTAAAGTGCTGGGGGTACAGCAATAAAACAAACACCTAAAATTCCCTGCCCTCCTGGGGCTTCCCTTCCTATGATATATCATGGCACTTGGCTACCCATCACAGACAAATAAGCATCAATCCTCCTGTATTTCAGGTTATGGCTCCTACTCTATGAGAAGTCAAAATTCTGAACAAGCAAGACAATCTTTGCTCTGAAGAAGCTATAGTCCAAAAGGTTGATTTGCACATGCACAATTAGTGAATGATAAAAGAACATTGTAGCACATGGAAAAAGATTTGAGAGAATGAGAATTACTCCCTCCTAATTTTGTGTGACCCCTCTTTGAGATCTTACCCTTAACCCGTATGATTACATAATACCTAACAGACCACACACTGCACTGGACATCTATTATCTGACTGCATGATATTACCCATCCTTTAAGTTAGACAAAGCGGACATTATTATTTGGAAATTTGAGCAAATGTATGTTCAAATGTGAACGGCACTGTTTTTTTAATGCACAATCCAATACTTCCTTTTCAATTTCATTTCAGACCACAGGCTCTGATTTTTCTCATCTCACCCCACTGATGGGAGAAGTGAAGATTGAGTACAAGAAGTTGGCTGAACCAGTGGCAGTGAGCTGGCTCTGAGGGGTTACTAATCACAGCTAACCAGGCGGGTGCAAAGGGAAGTATGGTGTGGTGGGTGCAGGAGTGGTATTTTGTGCTGTAATTGGCCATGCATGCCCAATTTATGTGTAATGCGGTGTGGGGGTGGAGTGTTATCGGATATTAAAATTTTCTAGAGAACATTTTTTCTCCCTCCACCTACGGACAAGCTTTAATGTGCACAGATGTATGGCTTTTTCCTGTCAAGCAGATCCCACAAAAGGGAGGCTGAACAGTGGAAGGCAGCCGGAAAGAAAGGGGGCAGGCTTCCTTGCAGCCCTCTTTCTGGAAGTTCTTCCTTCCTTTCCCAAAATACAGAGGCAGGAGGACTAGCTTTCCCGGGATGCTCACAGGACAGACCCAAGAAATCACCGCAGCCCAGGTAGACTGCTGAACAAAGACAGATTTTCCTCCTATAACATGTCTTTAGAAGAGCTAGCCAGTGCCTTTTATCTTCACCATCATCCTGAGAGGCATTGGTAGGGAGAAGATACTATTATCCCCACTTCATAGGTGAGAAACCTGAGATTGAGATCCTAAGCAATCTGTAGAGATTTCAAATGAGTTACAAGTGGATTGGAGATATGAGTTAACTATGTCTGACCTTTAGACCACAGGCTCCTTTTTCTATGCTGCAGGTTTTTCCCCCTATGAATAAAGAATGAAGAGGAATCAGTGATTAAATTAAACATGGTAACTTGTTACATAGGTGTGCAAATTTAATTATTTGCAAGCCAGCATACATTTTACTCACAGTACTATTTTGCTTCTTCTCAACTAATTGTGGCTTGCAAAGTCTTAGGGCAATAGCAGTTCTCAACCTCGCTGTCGTTTTGGAACTTCTCAAAGACATGCATGTGTCAGAGAGAGAGAGAGAGAGAGAGCGAGAGAGAGAGCGAGAGAGAGCGAGAGAGAGAGTGAGAGAGAGCGAGAGAGAGAGCGAGAGAGAGCGAGAGAGAGAGCGAGAGAGTTTCTGTGTGTAGGGAGTTGCTTGGATAAGGTTAACCACACTTTCTATATTGAGTCAGACTTTCTAAGAGATAGAATAGAGGAATTTCCAGGTACAAGATACCGATGGCAGCCAGGTTTGAAAACTATTTCTAGGTTTGGCACTTAAGTAGAGTTTGGCTCTTGACCAGTATTCCCACATGGTGCTCAAGCAGTGACCGTGCTTGTATGTGCTTTTAGCTTAGCAAGATCCATACTTGGTCGACATACATGGAACAACCTTCTTCTGGCAGGTAGAATTCTGTAACGACCCTCAGTGACCCATGCCCTGTATCTTCCTCTCCCCTTGAGTATAGGGACCTGTGAATATGATGGGCTAATATTCACTCTCTTGATTTAGTTACATGAATGACAAAGGTGAATTGATTTTGCACATGTGACTAAGGTCATTCAGTTGATTTTAACTTAATCAAAAGGAAAATTATTTTGGGTGGGTCAGACCTAATTAGATGAGACATTTAAAAGAGGATTTAGAAATTAGGGTCAGAAGAAGCAGCAGAGATGCTGTAAATCATGAAGGAACAACTGCCATGTTGTAGATAAGGCTGCATTGTAGGGAGGGATAGATGAATTCTAGGAGCTGAGGTCTTCAGTCCTACTACCTCAAGAAGTTAAATTTTACCAAAAGTACTTGGAAGAGGACCTTGAATCCCAGATGAGAATGGCAGCCTGGTCAACATATTTATTTCAGCCTGGTAAGATACTGGGCGGTGGACTCGACTAACAAGTGTCTGAACTCTTGACCCATGGAAACTATGAGATGATACATCTGTGTTGTTTCAAGCTTCTAAGTTTGTGGTAATTTGCTACACAGCAATAAAAAACTAATATACTACCAAAGTAAAAATAAATATTTTCTAGGACAATGGCTAATACACTTTGCAAAAATCTTGGAACTATGTCAGTGCTTTTCTTTTTTATGTATCCTTATTGAAAAAGAAGAACCACAGAATGCGAAAAATAGTCTCAAGATTAGACATACTTGCATCCAAATCTTCACTCACTTCTAACCCACATTTGTGGTATGAGTGAATTTGTGTATAAGAAGATGGATAAGCCGGGCTCGGTGGCTCAGCCTGTAATCCTGCGCCTTTGGGAGGCTGAGGTGAGTGGACTGCCTGAGCCCACGGGTTCGAGACCCGCCTGGGCAGCGAGACCTCATCTCTACAATAAATCAAAAAATCAACCGGGCGTGGTAGCGCATGCCTGTAATTCTGGCTACTTGGAAGGCTGAGGTGGAAAGATCGCCGGAGCCCAGCAGGTCGAGGCTGTGGTGGCCAGGAGCGGCCACTGCACTCCAGTCTAGGCGACAGAGTGAGACTCCAACTCAAAAAAAAAAAGAAAAAAGAAGATGGATAAGTTAAAATTTATTATAATTTTAAAAATTGAGATATAATTCACAAAAATTATTCTTTAAAAGTATATAGTCCGCTAGTTTTTAGCATATACACAAGGCTACGCACCTTATTATCACTATCTAAGTTCAAAATATTTCCATCATTCCTCTAAAGAAACTTTCAGTCCTTTCATTATCAGTCATTTTCCATTTCCCCTTCTCTCTAATCCTTGCAACCACTTGTCTTTCTTTCTGTATGAATTTGCCTATTCTGTACATTTCATATAAATGGAATCATACAATATGTGTCATTTTGTTTCTTGTTTCTTTCACTTAGTCTAATGTTTCCAGATTCATTTATTATGCAATAAACAAAATGTATTGCATCCATCCTATGAGTATTATTCAGTCATAAAAAAGAATGAAGTCATTTTTGCTTTATGAATTTTGTCTTTCTATTTTTAGGTGCATATATATTTATAAGTACAGTATGATCTTGATAAATTGACACTTTTGTCATTCCAAAATGTCCTTATTTGTCTATAGTAACAATTTTATCCTACAGTCAATTTTGTCTGATAATAGTATGGTTACTCCACCTCTCTTCTGGTTACTATTTGCATGGCGTATATTTTTCTATAGCTTCACTTTCAAATTATTTTCATTTGAATCTAAATTTTGTGACTTGTAGACAGCATATAACAGAATTATACTTTAAAGTTTTTATTCCGTAACCTTTGTCTTTTGATATAATTACTTCTAAAGGTAGGATTAATAACTGACATTTTTCTATTTGTTTTCTGTCTTACATCTTTGTTTCTCTAATTTTTCATTAGCAATTTATTCTATATTAATTATTTTCTAGTGTAGCATCTTAATCCTCTTTTACTATATTTTCTTTTACTATATTTTTTAGTACTTTTAAATGACTGGCATAGAAATTAAAATTAACATTTAATTACATAATTTTGGGTGTGTTATTACCAATTTAATTTCAATAATATACAAAAATTTTGTTCCTCTATGACTTCATTATCTCCCTCCTTTGTCATAGTATTTCATATGAAATCTTTATGCATTGTTTGCCCATCAACAGTTACAATTAGTGCTTTAATAAGTTGTCATTTATATCTTATAGGAAAATAAAAAGTTTTAAACAAAAAATACATTCATACTGTCACTTACATTTACTTATGTAATTATCTTTATCAGTGCTCTCCATTTCTTCAGCTGGATTGATTACTGTCTAGTGCTTTTTCATTTCATCAGGTAGGAGAGACTTCCTTTAATATCTCTTGGAGGGTCAGCTAGTGAAAAATCCTCTCAGTTTTTGTCCTTCTGGGAATATTTTAATTTCAGCTTCATTTTTTAAGGATAGTTTTGCTGGATATAGAATTCTTGTTTAATAAGTCTTTCTGTCATCTTTTTTACTATGCCATTCAACTGTCTTTGATCCTCATAACTTCTGATAAGAAATCAGCTGTTAATCTTAATAATGACCCCCGTGGCATGTGGTCAATCATCTCTTACTTCTGCTGATCCCCAAGGCTAGCCAGAGGTGAGAGTGTAGGGCCTTTTCAGGTCTTACCTGGGCATGTGTACAACCCTCTGCTTGCACTTGGTTTTCTAAACTCCTAGGAATATGTTAGAGATTTTCAAAACCCTACTGCACATTTCATTCCCCAGCCTTTTCTTTTAAGATTTTTGGTTGGCCTCTTGTTTGGCCCAACTGTTATGACTGCCTCAGGCAACTTTAATGTTATACATTTGCCATTGTTGTTTTTGAGAAACACCCTCAGGGAAAATGCTGTTTGCACTAAATAAGCTCTGAGTCAGGTCAAATAAAGACAGATCTTCAGCTGGGAGTTTTCTAGGGAACTGACAGATTGGTCAAATGATGACAGTTCTCTGAGAATTTCTCAGTAGTTGATAAACTGCTGGCTTTTACAATAAGTGTGGAGCTGTTGGGAATCAAGGCAACATTAACACTGGGTAGAGGAGGATGGTGAATAGGGCAAGTTATAATGTCATAACGCTTGCTTTTCCTATAGAGATTCAGCTTACTTATTTATTTAATAAACAGTCCTCATCTTATTACAAACCTCAGGTAATTTTGAGTTCTGAACTTGTTGATTTTGATAATATTTGCTGATGTTCTCTTTGCTTTTTATGGTGGTTCTTACTCTGCCATTCCCACTGATGCCATCTTGTCTAACTCATGTTTATCGTTCAGCAAATCTCTTAAGATTCCTCGCTTTCTTATTTTGTAAGGTGGAGTAATAATACTTGGCCTAAACTTACCGTAAGTTTATGGTAAAAGTGAAATGGAACAATACACCCCAAACATAAAGAACAATACACCCAAAACATAAACAAAATAAGGATAAGTTGAAATTGAATATACACTATTGTAGCCAGACATAGTGGTTTATGCCTGTAATCCCAGTGCCCTGGGAAGCTGAGGTGGGAGCATCATTTGAGTCTAGGAGTTTAAGACCAGCCTGGGAAACATAGTAAAACCCTGTCTCTACAAAAATATTTTTAAAAAAATTAGCTGAGTGTGGTGATGTGGGTCTGTAGTCAGCTACTCGGGAGGCTGAGGTGGAAGTATTGCCCAAACCCAGATGATCAAGACTGTGGTAAGTGTAATCGTGCTATTGTGTTCAACCTGGGTGACAGAGTGGACTCCTCCCTGACTTAAAAAAAAGAAAACAAGCTGGGCTCGGTGGCTCAGCCTGGAATCCCGCACCTTTGGGAGGCTGAGGTGAGTGGATTGCCTGAACCCGCTGGTTCGAGACCCGCCTGGGCAGTGAGACTTCATCTCTAAAATAAATCAAAAAATCAGCCGGGCGTGGTAGTGCACGCCTGTAATTCCGGCTACTCGGAAGGCTGAGGTGGAAGGATTGCCGGAGCCCTGGAGATCGAGGCTGTGGTGGCCGGGAGCGGCCACTGAACTCCAGTCTGGGCGACAGAGTGAGACTCCAACTCAAAAAAAAAAAAAAAAAAAAGAAAAAAAAGAAAAGAAAAGAAAGAAGAGAATATACTCCATTGTAGGACTTTGTTAAAATATTTATTAGTCTAATGTTCTGGTAGAGAAGGCTGGCTCTATTCAACATTTGTGTTTCCTCTTCTAGAGTGTAGAGTTATGGGTCAGATGCAGTGGCTTATGCCTGTAATTCCAGCACGTTGTGAGGCTGAGGTGGGAGGACAGCTTGAGATCAGGTATTCAAGATCAGCCTGGGCAACATAGTAACATCTCATTTCTGCAAAAAATTAAAATATTAGCCAGGCACGATGGGCGTACTTTTAGTCTCAGCTACAAGGGAGGCTGAGTGAGGAGGAACCGTTGATATAGGAGTTTGAGACTGCAGCAAGCTATGACTGTACCACTACACTCAAGCCTAGGCAATAGAGTGAGACCTCTGTCCTTTTTTTTTTTTTTTTTGGGTTAGAGTCCCACTCTGCTGCCCAGGCTGGAGTGCAGTGGCACGCTCATGACCACCCCAGCATCAACCTGCTGGGCTCTAGTGACCCTTCCACCTCAGCCTTCCAAGTAGCCGGAACTACAGGTGCATGCTACCAAGCCTGGCTAATTTGCTTTTTATTTATTGTAGAAATGAGGTTTTGCCTGGGCTGATCTCAAACCCACAGGCTCATGTAATCTACTCATCTTGGCCTCCCAAAGTGCTGGAATTACAGTCTAAGCTACCTCTGTCTTGAATGAATGAATAAAATAAAACAGTGTAGAGTTGTTACGGAGAAATTATTTTCTAGGTATGAACCATATTTTTCACTACACATTGCATATAGCTAAGGGATCACGTAATTGTTTTTCACCAATGCATTGTAAATAGCGTACCACTGCACAAGCCTGGGCAACAGAGTGAGACTTCTGTTGATGCTGAGTAAAAGAAGTTAAGAAATGAGTGTGTTTCTCTTTTTTCATCAAAGTCAACAAAGAGCATGTTGACTTTGGGAGCCACGTGTTGAAGATAGTGAAGCTAAAAGATGGAAGAAATCTAGAACACTGGATCATATTTTGTAAAACACCCATTTGGGGTTTGTTTGAGTGAGATACAAACTTTTGTTGTGTTTGATCCATTAATGCATTTTTGTTAGAGTAGATAGGATTATCCTAATACAAGAAGCAGTCCTATAAAAGCACTGGTATTACAGGATAAGACTAACATCTGGTCAATACATGATCCTGCATGTAGTAGTGACACTTTCGGTAAAATTATTTCCCCTAATCATGAGTATTTGGAAATCTCAGAGTGAAGACTTCCACTGTTTAGTCAGTCGATCTGGGCATACCTGGACATGTCTATCTGGGCTGGTATAATGAGCTCGTAAAGCTCTTTGTGGACAGAGTGGAGAATTCATAGCTGTCAGGTCGGGGTTGGTGACTTCTCCCCAAGGAGAAGACTCTCCTGAGAGCAAATGGTTAGGCTTTAACTGCCTGGCTAATATGTTAGACCGAGGAAGCATGGGTTTCCTTTTATGTAGGTCCAGGCAAGCTTCTCTAGGCCAAGTTCAGCCTCTCAAAAGAGACTATGTCAGGGTAGAAATATCTGGCTAGAGGATTGATGTCAGTTTTAACATCTGGAGTGTCATTCTGGAAGTCAGGAATGTCAGAGAAAGTTGAGAAAATGCCATGAGGTGGGAGCAGAGGACACTTGCAGTGATTCGGGACACACCAGGGAACCCCTTGATTCAGAGGGATATGGACTAGGCATTCTGAAGACTTTGCCAGTGAGGGTTACATAAGGGACAGCTCTTTTGTTACTTTATTGTGACACACATTTCTGATGGAACCATCGGGCTTTTGAAACCTGAGGAAATGCGGCCTACACATATGCTGTGATGAGCTGGGTTCCACAGCTGACAATGGAGGCAGAAAAAGATGCTGTGAGTCGTGTCTGTTCTCATTCTCTTTCATTGTCTGAAGTTCACTTTTTTCCCTAATCGTGTGGCCACCGGGACTAGAGGTCCCACGGATGGAGTTCTGAGAAATCCAGGGGAATGTTGTAATAAGAAACTGTTTCCTATTGATCTCCTCCCCTCCCAGGAAGTTCCGTATTTGGATCGCTTTGGATGTGGGGGGAACGGGGCGAGGGCAAACATGCAGTAACTTCCATTTTCAAGCGCTTTGCGGCTTATACTCAGATACTCAGTGAACTGATAATGATGGCAGGCAGAGGTTAAATCCTCATCTCATCATCAAACTGGGAAGAATAAAGGATTTGTATTCAGTCACACAATGTGGAATGAGGACAGCTCTTAAAATGATTGCTTAGGGTGCTTTTTTTCCACACAGCCTCTGTCTATCTGTATTTGATAAAGTCTGCTTTAAAAAAAAAAAGAACTTTTGACTAGATATATAATAAATGAGAAATGCCCTCGGGGAAAGGGAGACACCTGTTTTCCCCCACTCTGTTCAATTCCTACCAATTAATTACTCAGGAATATTTACGCAGCAGACTTCAACAATACAGCACCCTGCCCCTCCTAGCCTCCTCCTCAACACAAGTCCTTTTGGCATTTCAAATTAAGAGTTATTATTTTTCTTTTCTCCTTCGGCAAACTGGTTTCCTTTATAGTGTCTCCGTGGGGCCATGGGAGTACCCTGTCCCCGAATGTGCACAGACCCAAGTTTGAAAAGCCTGATGTGGGAACGCTTCAAAGATACAAGGGAGTGCTTTTGCTTTTGACCATACATGGATCTTGGCACTGCGTGTGGGGAATTTTTCCGGGCTGTTACACAGCCTCTGCCCTGTGCCCTTGGTGGGCAGGCAGCTGTGCTTTCTTTAGCGTGGATGCTTTCAGAGTGACCGTTCAGGAACCTCAGCTGCTTTCAGCCTCATAGCAGAAGAGCTCTACCCCAGGATTTTAGTCAAAGCAGAAATGACCCAAAGGGAGGTATTTCTGAACATCCTCTCCCCTGAAATGCATGTCTGTTGCAAGAAACTCTTTTATGACCGCCTCCCCCAGAAGTTTAAAAAAATTTTCTTTTCCAGTTAATTTACTTTCCAATGTCTTACTCATACTTGGCATCTGTCTTTATTTTACTTCTGCAAGGGCTGGAGGTAACGATATTATTTAATAGCCATGTATACACCTTCCCACAGAGGGGGCTACATCCTTGTTACGTTGTGAGTACAAAGCTCCCTATTTTATTCCTCGAAATCAAGAGGAAAACTCCCAACAGAACGTACGAGATCATCAGTTTGGCTACTGTTTGCTGCAGGACACATTTTTGGTTGGCTCTGGCCTTTGGGCCCCCATGGAGGGTGTCAGGACGACAGCCCGCCCCGCCGCAGCCAGACCCCAGCTCCCTCACCACACGCCCCTAATTGTTTATGAATTAAGCTTTTGCCAATCAAATCTACACATTGTCTAAACCCTCCACCCCCAGAGTGCATTCCAGCCCGCCCACGAAAGCACAGTGTGGGGCTGTTCTCTGTAACATCATCCCATCCTTAGCAGTGTTGGTTGAAATTCAGATTTTAAAAAATATTGGCAGCCCCAGCTAAACACAGGATTGTCTCTGATCCCCTCCTAATGGAGGCACAAGTGTCAACACTCAAAGCTGAGCTCACATCTCCTTGCCTGAGAACATGCCCCCTGAGAACGGTGTCCCTTTCTGCTCCACGGCCAGTCTCCAGCCCTGAAAGACTGGTGGAAACTCCTCCCAAACCCACAGTGGCTAGAGTAATCCAGCAGCAGTAAGCCAACAGTTGCTGCTTGGTATTTGAACATCATTTAATGAGTGCCTAGAATTCATCTGTAAATGCACATTGTTAATTTAGGGCCTGCTATTCATTAATTAGAGGTTTCGTGGCAAGTGCCATTGAGTTATCTGCAATGTTTAAGGTTACGTCAAGTCCTAGTAAACGGCTTGCTGATAACAAGATGCATCCATCTTCATTACTCGGCCACTCCTGTCTGACTTCGCTCAGCATCTTCGAAGGGCTATGCCTCTTGGAACTGAAGAATTAAACTTTTATCCAAACCAGATTCTGCTCTTTCACCTCTTCTGATTCCTTGAGTACTTCCCATTTATTTTGCCTAAATGACATCTGATTACCTAACATGGAGTGGAGCAGGGTCTTAACCTAACACAGTCTGCAGAGCTCCATTCTCAGCTGGAAAGTCGCAGTGAGTTAACGCTAAGGAAGCCCTCACACTGCCATTTCATCTGATATGGGGCCCAGTGTAAAAGAAATCGTTTCTAATTTTTCTTCTCATAAGTTTGCCGTTCCAATAGAAATTAAAAGAAAAACAACACAAAAAGCAGAAATTCAGGAAATTAATTTTAAATCAGAGAATAAATATCCCTATTGGCTCGAGTTTACTTTAGCAGTGTTTTTCTCTCTCTGAAAATATGTATTATTTGAGGCCATCGCAGTGCCAAATGAAATAATTCCAACCACCTAAAGAGCCATGCATGTCGAGTCTCAGCTGTACAAACGTAGTCATGTTGGCGGTACATGCTTGGTCACCAGAGGGGTTCCAACCCTGCACCCCCTTTTCATTTCTAGGCCCGCATTTGAAGCAGGCAGCTAGAGCGAACATTCGGGAACCACCGCTCTTAAAGAAAATTCTATGAGGACAAGTTTGTTTATCCTTCAGACGCTGGGTTAGAGACTTGCATAAAAACGAACTTCCATTGACAGATGGTCTCTATAAGTAGTTGATTCTGAGAAAGGAGAGAGCTACCTGGCATGGCTGTTTAACACATGAGGGTGCTTGCAGGGAGAGCCTACTGCTCCCCTGAACCATGGTTCAATTTTAAGCATCAGTGACCAGGATGGGTTATTGTAACTGTGTTGAGAACCGAGCTTCGAGAGCCTGGTGCTCAGTGTGTGTGAGGCAGAGGGGAGGAGTAGGAGGAGGAGGCGCTGCCTACTGGAATGATAGCCCAAGGGAGGGTATCTGGAAACCTTTGCACCACTGAGCTGACACACTTATCACAGGGTGGCAGTCTATACCGGGGGCCTGCAGTGCATTGCTGTTTGTGTGCATGCTGCCAACTGGCTTAGAAAATGCAGATTCCCCTCTCAGATAGAGAAAGTAGGAGGCAAAATGTCAGCTGACTGACATTCCCAACAATAGGTCTTCCTCGGCTCAGGATGCAGGAGTGTGGATCTGTGGATCCCAGCCTGAGCTGCCGGGTCAGGGTTGGGGGTAGCTCCTCCCGGAAAAGGCGTTCCCCTCATCTCTTACCACGAGCCCACCCAGGGCTAGCATTCAGCAGAAGGGACCCCCCCATCCCATCTCACAGCCTGGCAGGAATGCAATCTCGTTTTTTCTCCTCTTAATTTTGTAATTAAATTCCACAAATGCTATTAAAAAAAAAAAAGCTGAGTTGTCTTTGTAGAATATCTTCTGACTGTACATCTTACTAAACACAAAATAATAATTAAAAAAAAAATTCTCCAGGGACTATGGTGAGAAAAAAAAAAAGCAAAGCAAACAAAAGACTTGGTTTGTAGTGTTTAGCCATGAAGTTACCTACATTATATGTGATTGAAAGAGATGATCTTCTGCTGAGGATTTCTTAAATTTACCAGCATGATGCGCTGGACACTTGAAGTAAGAGCCCTTTGAAGCTGACGTGCTCCTGGAGAAAGCACACTCTTTCTCTGGAAGAGAGAAAGCCAAGATATCGTGGGGGCACAGGGAACAATGGAGTCAATGAAACAGAGGTTAGAGCTGAAGGTTTCTGCTAGAAGCAAGCTATATACAGGTATTTTAATTTTTTTTTTATTCAGACAGAAACTCTGCTTTAAGACCTGGAGCACTGGCAGGCAGACTGAGAGTAAAAAAAGCACTCAATTGTCCCATTTTTATCATTCAATATTATATTAAAAATTTTTAGGCTCTTCGGGTCAAGGAGACTTTTAAAAGGTTAAAAGCTATTCAAAACGGATACCATATCCATAAAAGCAAATGAGATTAAGCCTAAGGACTGATGGGGGAAGAACAATAATTTAGATAAACTACCACCACCTCGAAAATGTTTTGACTTTTACCAGGGAAGGGGAATTCAAAGATTCTTGGATTGGTTGTCATATCAAAAAGAGGATTCGTTAAGTGTGAAGCTATTATTTTTGTGCTTTTTATTGTTTGGTGAGTTTGAGGCTGGGTCCCACCTTTCTTCAGTTCCATTCTTTATAATGGTTTGGGAGATGTAATTGCATAGCTCCAACGTCAAGCTGTCAACCATTGACCTTGGTCATTGTGCGTCTGTAACATCAGACCCTGTTGTCATGGAAAGAATTATGATGTTTCAATCGAATGCATTGCAAAGTTAACAAATCCATAACATGATCTGTGTTACATGGAAGGGTTTAGAAAATGTGTTTCTAAGACCTCAGAGGAAAGCGAATAAGATGTCCCCATTAATGCTTGTCTCCACTGCTTGCCATTAATTGAGAAAGTTATTGTGTCACAACAGAAGAGTTAAATGCGAACCTTGAACTCTTCTGAAGAGGGTACTTCAAATCAAAATGTGAGGTTCAGTAGCTAAGACAAAAGCCATTATATGTTCCCAATATGAAGTTGGGCATCCACAGAACTGATGTGGTGGCAATGACTGGATATCTGTCCTTGTTGGGTCTCTCTAATTTTGCTCAAAGTACTTAACACTGTGTTGCAGTTTGGTTTTTGTTCTGATCTCAGAAGACTGAACCTGCTAGGAGGTGGGTCTCCTTGAGCTGGTAGATCAGCTAAAGAGGTGATTGCAGTCATCAGAGCTAGTTGAAATTTGCTCAAAAGTCTAAGGATAAAGAACAGCAAATTTTTTTGACAAGAAAGTAGGAAGTGAGTTGATATGAAAATCACATGTGATTTGCTGTGGAAACTGGATCTGACTTGACACAGTTAAAATGGATAGAGATAATATTCTGGACACTCAAATTTTATTTTCATTGTCCTGTGTCTGAACAAATAAGTACTCCAAGTAGGTAGTAGAGGCTAAAATTTCCATTTCATGAGCAATATTCCCCAACAAAGAGTTTTTATGCTTCATATCTTTCACTTATAAATTTCACAAACAGAATGGTTGTTGTAGACTTTAAAATCATTTAGTTTCTTGGATCACAAAATGGCAAAGCAAAGCTCATAGGTCTGAGAAGAATAAAAAACAACACACACACACACATACACACACACACACACACACACACACACACACACACACACACACACACAATGTGGCTGATCCCACCTAAAGAAAATCTACTATAAAAACCCCAAACTTTACAGATGAATAAATTAAGGGATGATTATTCATATTGTAAGTCTTTAAAGAATTCCCCTAGGATTCTTGTGAAGGCTGAGCCCCACTAGTTCATGTAAGTGTTTGTATGCCGGTCATTTACTGTTCGACAGGCAGGCTGAAGAGGCAGGTAGAGAAAGCCCAGGAACAGGTAGAGAAAACCCAGGTGGTAGAGAAATCATTGACACCTGAGGATCATCAAATCTCAAGATAAACATGGACACAGCACCAATGAAAGTCAAAGGAAAGTATGATATTTACTTACAAGATATACATTAGAGTTCTCAGAGGCAGACTGCTTGGGTTCGAATAGGGTGACTCTGCCACCTTGTTTGACTGTGCATTCTTGGACAGGTTACTATAACCTCTCTGAATACCAACCTTCTAGGGTCATATGAAGGTTACATGAGCTTTTATGTATATATATGTGTGTGTGTGTATTGTAAGTATGTATGTATGTGTGTGTGTATAGTATATACTTATATATGTATATGCATTTTATATGTGTGTGTGTATATATATACTATATATACAGAGGTATCAAGAATGTATATACATTTTAAGTATAACAAACGTTCATTCAAAAGATGGCATTAATCAAATGAATGCTAGCATTACCATGCAACAGGCAGGACAAAGAAAGTGGTGGAAGCACAGTTGAATGAATGTCATACTACACAGTGCTACTGTAATTCAATTTAACTTTGAAAAGTTATACATAGATAACATCATTTAAAATGTGTAGACATGTTTTAGCTCCCCCCCCATATATATATTTCAGCTTGGAATATATATATAAAGCATTTAAACAGTGGCCTCGCACATAGTAAATGCTTTATACACATTTCTAAGATGATTTTGGAAAACCCATTACAAAATATCAGGTATTCTTCAAAGCAGAGATTATTAGCATGATCATGAGACTGAAAATTATTTTGCAAAAACAAAATGCTCTTCAGCCTCCCAAAGAAAAACAAACCAAAAACATCGATAAATGAATACTGCTTTCTCTTTGGGTTTCCCAAAAAAGCCCATCTGAAATTTAACTTCTTTGACATTATTGTTCTAACTTTAATTTTCTAGGAGTTATGCAACATTTTGAGTTTGAGAAGTATGTAGAGACAGTCAGTAATCTAATATCTGTTGATTTTTCTATGAGAGGGGACACACACACAAAAATGAAATTATCTTTTGGCAAGTGCGCCCCTTATAGCACAGACTTCTCCCTTAAGTAAATATTCTAGGAACTCATCAATTTTTATCTGGAAATTTTGAGAAAGTTGCATCACAATTTGTGGAAGAAACGTTGCAAGTTGTGGCAAATAGGTGACTGGTTCTTCCACCATGAAAACACACACAGCTGCCCACACCTGGCTGAGCGTTCAGCAGTTTTTGACCCAAAGCAGCATGACCCCCATGTCCCACACTCCCTATTCACCCATCTCAAGCATCTTTTTTGTTTGTTTCCCTGGATGAAAAAAGTACTTAAAGGGAAATGTTTTGCCGACTTGGATGAGATGAAACAAAAAATGGCAGAAGCTCTAAAAGGCATCAAATTGGACAAGTTCAAAAACTGTTTTGAGCTGTGGAAAAAGTGTCTCAATAGGTCTATTGCATCAAATGGAGAGTACCATGAAGGTGACTGAAGTTTCAACATGTAAGAATACATCCACAGTTTTTATTTATATAAATTCTGGGCTTTTTAATTCCGCGTTCTGTGTTGAGAGACTTTGATTCACCTGTTATTGCATGTGTCATCTTAAGAACAATAGCACACAGGTTGAAATATAACTTTCTTATTAGTGGGCAAGGAAACTTCTTGCTTCATTGACTTCACTTGGTTTGCACAAGAACAAACTCGTTCTGAGCATTCTACTCAGTGCCTCTGCTTATATAGAGCTTGCAGCTGGGAATGGACGTTAATTGATGCTCTCTAAAGGAACAGCCAGTAATAGGGTGTCTGGATTTGTTCTCCTAATCTGACTAAATGGTTGAGTTTAACAGGTTGCCAGACCAGAAACACCAAGAATGGACATGCAGGTTAGTGTGTGTGTGTGTGTGTGTGTGTGTGTGTGTGCGCGCGCGCGCGCGCACAGGGGCAGATAGGACAGAAGACAGCACTGGGCTGCTGATAGGTGGATGCGAGGGCAAGGGCAGTCTCTTTGTCGTCAAAGGTGGTCTCTTTGTTGTTGAGGGTGATCTCTTTGTCGTCGAGGGCGATCTCTTTGTCGTTGAGGGAGCCCATTCTGGGATCCTGTAGTCTATAGCTGGGTACATACCATGTCTGTCCTACACGGGACACAAGAAAGCCCACACCGTCTCAAGGGCCATAAATGACACTTTTATTCAGTTATAATGTGGTCTTCTAATTATTCAATGTATTTTCCTTTTGTGCCCCTGAAACTACTCTTCCACTCAGAACAGTTTTCTTGCCTGGCCAACCCTTTGGTCATGTCATAAGATCCTTGACTCTCTCGTCCTCTATTCCGTATCTTGGCTGGATACAAGTTGAATAAAAATATGCTTTTCTGCTCCTCGCACTTAGTTTATGTGAGTGAATGCTGATGGAAACGGGTAAGTAAATAGTTTTTAAGTGCAGGAGATCAAATTACTTCTTTCACTACTTGAAGTTCTTGACAGCTCTGGAAATACTATGCTTTTTTTTCAAATGTTAAAGTGGGTTGATCTTTACCTAGCCTCACAGCAGATTGCCAAATTGTTAGCTTTCAATATATTATTTTTTCTGAAAAAAAACTTAAGTGATTTTATTTATTTTGGGGGGAAATTTCACAAGTTCAGAAAACTTAAAATCATGAAAATCTGTACATGCTTTTATTTCCTTTTTCTTTTCTTTTGTTAATTGTTTTTATTTTTAAAAATAGAGACAGGGTCTTGCTATGTTGCCCAGCTTCGGCCTCCCAAAGTACTGGAATTGCAGGCTTGATTTTATTTCCGACGAATTATAGAATAAGGGACAGTACTTGGCTTAAGTGGGCCTGTCGTTAAACCATTGTTTCTTACTGGGTATTCTCCGTATGTCTAATGGTCTATTATATATTAGTACCAAGAAACCAAATTTTGTTATACTTGCTCACCACTGTTTCTCCCAAAGCAATCTGACCTCCCAGGCTTCCGTTCCTGTTACATTTTCTCATTATACACTTATTCTTCATGACACTTAACAAAAGTATAATTGAGCCATTTATTTGTGTAATTATTTGTTTAATAACCGTCTTTATGGGTAGACAGTAAGCTCTCTCATGATAAGGACATGTGTGTCTGATTCATTATAAACTCAGGATCACACACAGTAGGTGTTGAGAAAAGTTTAATAAAGAGATACTAGTACATTTTCTGTGCTTGTTCTGTTTTAGATATTTAATTAAATATTTATATCATACAAGTCCCACTGATATTCTTTATTACTTAAAAATGTTTAATTTATGTTATTTATTTATTGTTAATTGATACATGTTATGTGCATATTTGGGGGGTACATATGATGATTTGATACATTCGTAGAATCAAATCAGAGTAATTGGGATGTCCATCACCTTAAATATTTATTTTTTTCTTTGTGCTAGGAACATTTGAATCATTGTCTGCTAGTTATTTTGTAATGTATAACCAATTAGTGTTAGCTATAGTCACCCTACAAATTATCAAGCACCAGATCTTATTTCTTCTATCTAGGTGTGTATTTGTACCCATTAATCAACCTCACTTCATTTCCCTCTATCCCTTATCCTTCCCGGACTCTGGTTATATGTATTGGTTAAGATATTCAAACTTGTATAGAAGGGAAATGAATAAAAAGTAAAATTTATCCTCACTGCCTCCTGATCTCCAGAGATAATGACTTTAACTGCTTCTCTTTTTAGCATTCTGACATTTACCATCCTATTGCTAATATATTATATTCTTAATTTTCTTAAAACTTTAGATAGTATCTACTGATTTCCAGATAAAAGATGAGAAGTTTCATGCACGTATACTTGCTTCCCTTCTTCCTTATTTCCTTGTAATTCTGATTTTTTGGTCAGTAACTTTTGGAGTTGTTGTTTCAGTTTTTCTATTGATTTTCTCTATTACTTTGTATTGTACTTAACCTGAGTTTTTCAATCGCCAGCTTGAGACTGGCTCCACTTTCCCCATGCTAAATGAGCTACTAGGTCAGCTCACCTATACTTTGTTTCTTCCTTCCTGCTGACTTCTGTCAGTTGAATCATTACATTTTAATTTTTAGCGCTAAGGCGATTTATATGTAAACATGATTATAATAATGTACACTTATACATTGATGTTTTTACATTGGTAGCAGTTTCATTTTTAACCATAAGTCTTTCATGCATTGTTTACAGTTTGATTTAAAATATAAAATCTGAAATAATATTTAAATATTGTATTTATATGAATATTAATCTCTCTAGAATCATGTAGTACAGTTAGACACACAGAGAAAGCAGTCAAATCCTATATTGTTCCAAACACCAACTCAAAATGATTTATGTAGATATATATTAATAAATGAAATGAACAAAGAGTAAAATTTATCCTTATTGCCTCCTACTAATTTCCAGATCAGCATATATTGCCAAAACACATATATACATTAAGAAAGGAAAAACTGTATTAAAATCGGAATACTCAATATATACCAATAACAAAAGATGAATATAAGTCACGTCTGATTTCTGCAATTACAAGAGGTGCTCAGAGTGGTGACCATCAGTGTTCAGACACTTCTGATCGCAGTGAACATCTTTTCACATCTTTTAAAATGTGTATACATTTTTTGGCACCCCGAGTATATATTTATGTACATATTATACACGTGTAATAAATATGTACATATATATCAACAATTGCTCAGAATAATGTGTCATTTTACTTTGCTTTATATTTAACCATCAATTTTTTTTGCATCTATTTTCTCATGCACATTACCATCCTCAACCCACTCCCAATTTCTTTTATAAAGTTCGCTATTTCACTTCTAATTTGTACTCATTACTTTCTTTGCCTACTGCTCCCTCTGAAATTTCTTTTATTGTACCTCTGAGTCAGTCTAAACTGTTGTTAAATTCTTTTCTTCCCCTTTTTTGGATTATTTTTTCATATTACTGGAGTACATCCTCAAAATATTTTCTTTAGAAAACGGATGAGAAGTAAACTTTCTGAGTTTTTTCATGTCTTAAAAATATCGTTATTTTTCACTTAAATTTTGTCTACAATTGTACTTCATGTAGAAGTCTATGTTTAAAATTGCTCTTTAGTCTTTTATTATCTTGTGTTGTTGATAAGATATTGATGTTACTATGACACTTATTTCTTGTTGAGTGATCACTTTTTTTCCTTCTCTGACAGTTTTTGCATTTTTTCTTTCATGCTTGGTGTTTTGAAACTTTACAAAAATGTATTTAGTGCATATTTTCTCTACCTGACATTTGGTGGGGTTTGTCAGTTGTTGAACTGCTATTTCTTCTGGCTGAGGGAAATTTTCAACTAATTTCTTTTGTTATTTCTTTGATTATTTTATCCTTCATTGTGTATATTGTCTCCTTCTAAAACACATACTGAAAAGTATAGGGTCTTTTAGATCTATGGTTTGTATCACTGCTTTTCAAATTTTAAGGATTTAAAAATTAAAGCAATTTTAAAATTAATTTCTAAGAACTCACAGTAGCCTTTTTATACGACAAATATAAGATATTCTTGAACTCCTACGGATTAGAACTCCTAATTAGAAATTTTTAATTTTTTAAAGAAATTCCTTGCGTTACTACTGATTCTTCTGGGGTCATTTGTTCTATTGAGTCACTCTTCTCTTTCTTTCTCTTCTACTTGTTTCCCTAAAATGTCTGGTAATTCTTGGCTAATCACTATTTTTGTGCATAAATGACTGCATTTATTAGTATAGACAGCTGGCTTGGGTAAATTTTGAGGTTGAACTTTGAGGATTCAAAAGGCCACTTTCCTGAACGAAAGGGCTGCTTTCAGACTCTGTGTCAAAGAGTGAGCCCTATTGATAATTAAAAAAAATTTTATGTATAGTATATAAACAGGCTTGGGTTATCACAACTGCCAAATCAGTCAAATGGTCCATCTATTGAAGAAGAAGCAGGGCTGTCTAGCCCACATTTCTGAGGGTGGTCTTTCAGTTATAGACTGTCCCTTAACCACTTACCTGTATGCTTGGAGACTCAACAGAGGTTTTCAAGGAAAACGATTCCCGCCTCCACTGTATCTTTTTTCTATGTGTGTGTTTTGGGTTGTGATTTTAGTCAGAGTTTATTCAACAATGTACTCTAATCTGTCTCCTGTGTTCCAGGATTTCATCAAACTTTTTGGTTGGCTGAAGTCACCTCTTTTTCCCATCCCCTCCCCTCTGTTTTGTTTTGATTTATTTTAGGTCTCACCAAGGATTTATTTATTTTCGTATGTGTTTTGTCATTTCAATGGGTATTTAGAATGGAGAGGAGGCAGACATAGCTTTGTCCATCATTTCAAACTAAAAATCTATATAGCTGTCTTAGAATTGCTCTAAATGGTTATCAGAACTTGGCTAAAATTCATCTGGCTGTTCACAAATAGGTCTAACTGTAAATAGGTAAATTCCCATACAAGTTCCCCAGACCTTGATAATTATTCTTTATGGATCAAGTAGGATTTAATAGTGTTAAGGGCTTTAGATAATTCTAAATTGTTCTCTGAGCTTCTTGGCAATTTCGTATGTGTACAGAACAGTGAGATCACAAAACAAAGTAACCATAGAGATGTACGTAACTGAAGAAAACTAAAATAAAAATTAAAGTTAAAGCAGAATTTGAACTGGCTTAGAATTTACTTTGGAGTGTTACATATTTCTATGTTAGTTGGATTGACCAAGTCTACCTTGGATTTGCCAAGAAAATAATTGATGCAATCACAGAGCCAAGAATGATAACATGTGAAGATCTGTGGAGGATTGGCAAGTCCCCAGATCACTGGGAAAAAGTCAATGGAGTACCTATTTTTAAAAGGTAATAAAAGTTGTTTGAGAATAAATAACCTTGTATATAGAGGGAAAAGAAAGCATACTGATTACCTTAATCTAAATAAATTTTAGACAGTCTTATAGAGTAATAGCAGTAATTAGCAGAGAAAAAATGTATTCATGTATTATACCAACATAACATTAAATATCGAGGACCGAATAAAAGTTTTTAGTTGAAAAATGTTGGGTTTTTATTTATTATTACCATTTTATTAAAATTTTTCATTTATATCTTTCTAAACAGCCAGATAGTTCAAGACATCTGCATTTTGGCCACATTTCTGCATTTTTGTCCAAATATATGTTATCATTTAGATGCTTCTAATAACACAGCAGTATGCCGTTAAATTGAAAATTTTAAGAGTTAGTGTTCAGATGCCAATTTCTTTCCAGATATGTATGTAAGATATATGTTAACATTTGCATACATGACTGAAACCTGATGGTGGCTGCCTTACTCTAGAATTTAAAATTGAATTAAAAATGATTTCAATAGAATAAGTCATAGTTCTAAAATCAAACCAAATACAATGAAACAAATGCTGATCTAAGGTGTTTTAATTAAGAAGGAATAAAGAATCCCTACAAATTATAAGTGCAGGAGGACTATTAGGCAATGATTGAGTGAAAGAAGATCAGGAGTCCCTAAGAGTCCCCAAGCATTACTATCCACTGATTCTGAAATTTGGTAGGATCTTTCATACCTCTGATGTTTGTATATAACACTGTCTCTGCCGGGGGTCTATTTCTTTTCCTTCTTTATCCTGCAAATCCTCCACTCATCCTTCAAGTCTGAACCCCTTGAAGACTTTAGCTTTACATTTTTAGTGAATCTCTCTGTCTTCTTGTTCCATTGGTATTTTGTACACGTGGATGCATCCAACATTTGCTGAGTGCCTATTACCTACCAGGCACTGCCCCATGAAATAATAACTGTATCACAGGGGGATAACCTCACTATGATTATCCTTATTTAAACAATTGGGGAAGCCCAGGTCCTGAGAATGTGCATGAATTGCCCAAGGTCACACAACCAGCAAGTAGCAAATATAGATTTAAGCCACAGAATTATTTGTTTACAGTTCTTTATCCATCACTGGACTTTAAACTCTTCAAAGACAGAAAAAAAAGGACCCTATATATTCCTCAGTCCCAGCAGCTGCACAGTGCCTGGCACATGGTCAAAACATATTTGCTGAGCAAATCAACTAATGAATCAACAATGTAGTGAATTTGCATTAAAGGCAAGCTGCAATTCAAGTGTAAATAGTTGACTTTTCTCATCTCTTAAAAATGTCAGTATGTGCCTGAGCCCGCAGGTTCGAGATCCACCTGGGCAACTTGGTGAGACCTCATCTCTACAATAAATAAAAAAAAATTTAGCCTGGGGTGGTAGCATGTGCTGTAGTTCCAGTTGCTTGGAAGGCTGAGGCAGAAGGATCGCCGGAGCCAAGCAGGTTGAAGCTGCAGTGGCTGGGAGCGACCACTGCACTCCAGTCTGGGTGACAGAGTGAGACTCCAACTCAAAAAGAAAACACAAAAAACACAAAAAACATGTCAGTATGCAGTGGATGTTCCTGAACATTCCTACTTCCATGCTTTACTCAGATTTTGGTTTATGCAGAAGCATTATAGTGAGTCATAATGAAAATCTAGACAGTAAAAACAGTTAAAGGAACTAGGTAAAGGTGCCATTTTGATGGCTTGGTTCAAGCCTCATGTGATATTGAGAAATAATCAGTTCATTTTTATTAGGTGTTTACTTATATCTAATGTGCATAAAACATTTCATCAGTCATTATGGGGATAAAAGGTATTTAGACACAGTTTCCGATTTCAAGTTTCAACCTCGGTATGAGACAAGATACCAGAGATATATATATGTTCATAATGACAACACCCGGTAACATGGGTCAGTGCTACTGGAGTCATAAAATAATATGCCAAGTGATGAGGGAAGATTTTATAAAGGATGTAGAGGCCTGTCTAAGGGAAACTGCTGGGGGCGGGGGGTGGTGGGGAGTGGGAAAAGCAGGATTGGCAGTAGTGGGAATCTGCTGGGGAAGCAGTGGGCACACCTCATCAACAAGGGTACCTGTATAATGAATATTTGTATACCTAACCCTGAATTGTACCCCATATCTTAAAAATAAAAAAAAATAGAAATTATAATTAAAAGGGCCACGGTGCCAAAATTTATAAAATGGCCAGCCTGGCTGTACAGCGGAGAATGAAAGAGCATTTTCGGGATAGACAATGAAGGGTGTGATTCAGTGACTGCTAAGGAGTTGAATAAGGATAGAAGTGATCATCAAGATAATGGCAGAAAACTCCCAAAGGCATTTCAGAGATCTCCTAGGCTGTTCCTCCCATCACAGGCCCAGTGCTCTAGGAGGGCAGAATGTTTTTGGATGCCAGGCTGCTGCCCAGGGCCAGGTTGGGTTTCTGCTCCCCACATTCTAGTGTGGTACTTTTTGGCTACTCCACCTGAGGCTCAAGTGGCCCTAGGTGTGACTCAACCTCCTTCTCCAGAAGCGACAGGCCATGAGCCTTGGTGGCATCCATGTGGTGCTAATTCTGTAGGCTCATAAAAAGCGAGAACTGTAGAGGCATGATGGCATTCATCTAGATTTCAAAGGGTGTATCGGACATCCGGGTGTATCTGCCCAGGGAGAGACGTGTGAGAGGGCAGAGCCACTGCAGAGAGCCCCTAGTAGGGTAATGCCCAGGGGAAATGTGGGGTCAAAGCTGCCACAGAGAGTTCCCACAGGGCAATGCCTAGAGGAGTTATGGGAGGCAGACCACCACCAAGACCCCAAAACTGTAGAGCTACCACCAACAACACCAACTGTGACAGCTGAAGCATGGGTTGAACCCAGCTAAGACACAGGGGTGAATCTGCCTGACGCCTTGAGGGCCTAACCCTCACACCAGTGTGTCCAAGACATAAAAGATTATTCTGGAATCTTAAGATTTAGTGACTGCTCTGCTGGGTTTTAGACTTTCTTGTGGCCTGTTTTTCCTTACTTCCTGCCTATTTCTTCCTTCTGGAATATGACTGCCTGCCGTATGCCTGTGCCTTGCTTGTATTCTTTAGCTTGTTTGATTTCATAGGCTCATACCTGGAAGGAATTTTTCTCAGGATGAATCAGGCCTTGAATCTCACCCATAACTGATTCAGGAGAGACTTTGAACTTTTGAGTTGGTGCTAGAAGGAGTCAAGACTTTAGGGCTATTGGGATGGAATAAATAAATTTTGCCTGTGACAAGTACATGAATGCTGGGGGCCAGGAGTGGAATGCTATGGTTTGAATGTATCCCTTAAATTTCTTATGTTGGAAACTTAATCCTCAAATTCATGTGTTGATGGCATTCGGAGGTGGGATTGTTAAGAGGTAATTAGGATTAGGTAAGGTCGTCAGAGTAGGATCTCCATGATGGGATGGTGAATTTAGAAGAGGAAAAGTGATCTGAGATGGCATCTCTTACCCTCTAACCATGTGATGTCTCCACCATGTTATGATGCAGTATATATGTAGATAGGGCCCTGAAACTACAGAACTGTAAGAAATATTTTTTTGAAAATAAATTACCCAGTCTTGGGGACTAAGAAAGGGGAAAGGCCTAGTCACTTTTCTATGTATTCAGTCATTCAACACACATTTAGAAGCACATTAGATACTGAACTTTCTCTCAGGCACTAATATGTTGCACATCATCACAGGCGTGGGCCTTTCTTCAAATACATTCACACTGTGTTATATTCTTAAAGAATCAAATCTCAGGGTTGGGAAAGCACTTTAAAGGTCCTAAGTTCCACCTCATTTTCAGTTCTGACTTTGGAAATAGTGTTAACTACCAGAGGATTAAGATACATGCTGGATTTTTTTTTTATTTTTTTGAGTTGGAGTTTCACTCCGTCGCCCAGACTGGAGTGCAGTGGCCACTCTCGGCCACCACAGCCTTGACCCACTGGGCTCTGGTGATCCCCTTCTGAGTAGCCGGAATTACAG
>NW_007246719.1:577804-716328 GCF_000164805.1 Carlito syrichta | reverse complement strand
CAGCCTTGACTGCTGGGCTCCGGCGATCCTTCCGCTCAGCTTCCAAGTAGCTGGAACTACAGGTGCGTGCTACCATGCCCAGCTAATTTTTTGATTTATTGTAGAGATGAGGTCTTGCCAAGTTGCCCAGGTGGGTCTCGAACCTGTGGACTCAGGCAATCCACTCACCTCGGTCTCCCAAAGCGCAGGATTACAGGCTGAGCCACCGAGCCTGGCCTAAAAGGCATTATTGGAGAGTGTCAGAGCTGGGAGATACCAGAGATTACCAATTTTATGGATTTCAAGGGTATAGACATTTGTCTCATTTCACAAATCAGGAACAGACACTTGTCACTTTAAACAGTAACTGTCCAAAGTTACCTTAGTAAATTTCTGACCTAAGAGGAATTAGAACTCAAGTCTTCCAATTCTCAGTCTAATGCTACCTGTATTACCATGCTGATTTTTATTTTTATTTGTTTATTTTTGAGTCAGAGTCTCATTCTACCACTCAGGTTGGAGTGCGGTGCCGTCCAGGTTGGCAGGTTTACGGCCACTGCAGTCTCAACCTGCTGGGCTCACATGATCCTTCTGCCTCAGGCTTCCAAGCAGCGGAACTACAGGCATGCACCACCACACCCAGCTAATTTTTTTATTTATTGTAGAGACGAGGTCTCACCACGTTGCCTGGGCTGGCATGCTGCTTTTTAAACAGCATGCTGAAATAGACCAGGCATGGTGGTTCACATCTGTAATCCTGGCGCTTGGCAGGCTGAGGCAGGAGGATTGCTTGAGCCCAGGAGTTCAAGATCAGCCTGGGTAAAACAGCGACACCTCATCTCTACAAAAAAAATTAAAAAATTAGTCAGGTATGGTGGCATGAGCCTGTTTCCCAGCTACTTGGGAGGACGATGCAGAAGGATAGCCTGAGCCCAGGAGGGTAAGCCATGAGTGTATGACTGCACTCCAGCCTGGGTAACAGAGCAAGATCCCAACTCAATTAATCAATCAATAACATGGTGAAATAAAATTATCTTCTTTTTTTCTTTTTTTTTGAGTTGGAGTCTCACTCAGTTGCCTAGACTAGAGTGCAGTGGCCGCTCCCGGTCACCGCAGCCTTGACCTGCTGGGCTCCGGCGATCCTTCCGCCTCAGCCTTCCAAGTAGCTGGAATTACGGGCATGTGCTACCATGCCCCACTGATTTTTTGATTTATTGTAGAGATGAGGTCTCAGTGCCCAGGCGGGTCTCGAACCCACGGGCTCAGGCAATCCACTCACCTCAGCCTCCCAAAGGCGCAGGATTACAGGCTGAGCCACCGAGTCCAGCACATGTTGTATTTTAAGCATGCATTCTTCACTTCATTTTCAGGAAATTTACCAAAATGGCAATAAGAGAAAAAGATATGATCAAGATGTTCCCATGGTTCCAACTCCATGGCAAACCACCATACATGAGGAATTAAAGCTGCAGTAAAGGATCAGTGATACATTAAGAAAGAAATTGACAAGTAGACCACAGAAAATTTTCTGACTGAGATTTGATCCAAGCTACCAATGTGATGGGATCTGGTAAATACTTTTAAAAATAATTATCTGTCACATTGAGAGAATTTGAAAATTATGACAAGGTACCTATCACATAGCCCAAGATGATCTTAAGACAATCATGAGAATGCCCTTCACTATCTCTGGTCATTCCCTGACTGGATGTCAAAATGATGGGTTAGATAGGAGATGGCCCCACTCATTGGACCAGGATGACTTTCTCGAACACTTTCTGTGTGGAAAATTTGGGAGATGGAAAGTAGCTCTGGAAGAAGTTGGATAGAAAGTTCCCATGGGTTATGGGACTCACACTGAGAGATCTTGCAACATTTGGCAAGAATCAAAATCGACACTTCCTTAACCATTCTCTACTAATAGTGCTGCAGTTTCTGACGCTGGTGTGGAAAATAAAGACTTGAAAATAATTTCTTATTACTGTCAACATTTGTAAAAGAAAAAAAAAAGGGAGAGACTTCGATGCCTCAAAACAAGGTTTATCTAACAAAAATTATTTTGTAGAAATAAATGTTTGCTTCTGGACTGAAAACCCTCCACATTTCATGTTAGCCTAATATGTCTTCAAAGTGACAAAATACTTGACAACTGACAAATGATTAACAAGGAGGAAAAAAAAAAACATACTAAAACACTCATCTGTGGAGATTGTAAAGGAGAGAGGGTGGAGAGAGGAAGACCTGGGTTGAAATGTTTGTCTTGCTTTTCAGAATAATTGCATTGTTATTCTGGGGGCGGTGGCCGAGGAAAAACACTGCAAGGCTGGCTCCAATTGGCTTCATCTCTCTTTCACTCTGTCAAAGACCTACACAATGAATCTTCTAGTGGCTCTTTTTCTTTTGTGGCCCTTTCTTCTCACTTTTCACCAGAAGAGCTGGTTCTGAGCACCCCCTTGGCCCAGGCCTTCCTTCCCACCGGGGCATCTAGGACGCTATGCCTTTTTCCTACTCTAATATCCAGAAAAGAGAAGCTCATTGCTTATGCTGCAATTTTGATAACCTAACTGGCAGAACAGTTATTCAAATTTTAAGCTTCTGAATGCAGCAAGATCAACCTGGCCTATCCACATAAATAATTTTGACATGATAAGTATGCGAGAGCGATGATAACCGATAAATGAAGCAATTACCTTGCTTTTTTGGATTATATTAAATGAAGATTCTGATAGAGTAATGAAAAGAGACAAAGCAGACAAAAAGTCGGCTGCAGAGCTTTTGGGCACTGTGTTATCTCTATTATACCATATTGAAATAGAGAAGCTATCACCAATCATGCATTTCTATGTAACTTCTGGCTTCTAACAGTGAACAATGAATAAATTGTCACAAGACAGTAACTGATAAATTGGGATTGGCAGTGCTTTTTAAAAAGCATAAATAAATGTACTAGTCACCTTTTTCTTTTTCAAAGCAGTTTTTAAGGGGCGGTGGGGGGTGTGTGGAAATCGATTCCAACCTATGTTCCTCCCTCTATTCCCTGACTCCACCTTTGCCCCGTCCCTGCCACTGTCCTTTGTTTAGTAATCAGTATTCAGGAATCAAGGTTGTATTCTGGCATTATCACCAAATTTCACCAATCTGCAATCTCTTGATTTGGTCTGTGGCTTGAGTGTCTAGAATTCACAACAACGTCAAGTCAGTGTAACAAGTTTGTTTTGGGAACTAGTAAGATTTACAAATAAGGATAAGTCTAAAATAAGGACACTTAGCTCCATGAGCCTTGGGTTCCAGCAGAGTGAAGGTTTTTTTTTTTTTAACTGCCCACAAATATTTTCATGACGGCCCAGTCCTGTATTTATACATTGTTTGAAAACAGTGTTCCCCTTGTTGGAGAAATAGGCATTTCTCCCATCATAAACCTCCTAAATTACAGAGGCCCTTAGGTGTGAGGAAATGAAGTTTTCTCATTCAAATCATTCCAACTCAATATCCTGGTAAAGTCTGTTCACCCAGCAGGTTGGCAGGTTTAATGGTGACTTGTTTATTTATTTGTGTTTTCGTTTAGATGATCGTTGGTATAGGAGGTTAGGTTTTAGGAATGAGTAGGATTCAGTTCTTTTCGCAATTACAGCATGGACTGCCTAAGCTAGTTATAGTAACACACTACCCACCACGCTGCAGAGGAGAGAGCTTGAATGTCTTGGTAGAGGGCAGTGCTCAAAGTCTCAGTGCTACCACTCACTTAGGGGAAGTCACTTTTACTCTGAGTCTCTCATCTGTGAAATGGGAGAAATACAGTTTGAGGGAAAGCATGTAAGTGAAAGCTCTTTGTAAACAATTAGGCAGCGCAAGTATTAGTGAGTATTTTTCTGACTGATGAATACGGACTTAGTCCGTTTTGTATTGCTGTAAAAGAATACCTGGGGCTGAGTCATTTGCAAAGAAAGAGGTTTATAGTATTAGGTTGGATGTTCAAGGTCCGTTATATGAGTGAGAACATGTGACACTTGGATCTTTGTTTTTGTGAGAGGTCACTCAGTATTATAGACTCTACTTCCATCCAGGTTGCTGCGAAATTCATGGTTTTGTTCTTTTTTATGGCTGCGTAGTATTCCATCGTGTATATGTACCACATTTTTAAAATCCAGTCCTCTTTTGATGGGCAGCATGGTTGCTTCCAGGTTCTTGCTATTGTGAACAATGCTGCGATAAACATACGTGTGCAGGTATCTTTTTTTATAGCGTGATTTGAGGGAAACTATGGGCGGGGGGAGGGAGATGGGATTAACAGTAGCAAATATCTGTCTGGGGATGGGGAAGCACCTCTTATCAATAGGGTGCCTGAATGAAATGTATTTGTATACCTAGCCCTTAACTGTACCCCACAACATCATAATAAAAAATATTGATTATTAAAAAAAAAAAGAAAGATTTATTTAGCTCCTTGTTCTGCATGCTGGAAAGTATAAGAACCCATTCCAGAGGGAACAACTCCACTGCTGAGGGAACTAATTCAGTCTTGCCAGAGTGAGACTTCACACACTACTTGGAGAAGGGCACCAAGCCATTTTGAGGGACCCACTGCTATGACCCAAACAACTTCTACTAGGCCCAACCTCCCAACACTGTCCCTTTGGGGGGCAGATTTAACATGTGTTTCGGTGGGGACAAACAAATCATCTCCAAACCACAGAAAATATCAATCAAGTTTCAGAGGAAGAACCAATGCTCCCACTGGCTTTATCAAGAAGGTTGAAGTTTCAGGCTAGTCGGTTGTAACGGCAGGATGGCTGACTGTTTCATGAAACAAAGGATGTGAGAATAAGCCTCATTTGTCTTCTGCTCCTACAAGTAGGATCATTTATCTCTTCTCTTGTTAAAAACAAAAAAAGCAAACCATTCACATGGCCACTTTTCAAAATGAAAGGGCCAAATAAAGAAGTTATTAAAAGCAAATCACACTTGATTAAATTATTTTCACTACGGTGCTTAAAATAACATTTGTTCTGTTTATCAATCTCCAGTCTTACTGCATCAGCAAAGAATTTGCGTTTCAAGACCAGAAAAACAACAACATGGAAATGAAACCCACTGCCTGTACCAAGGACTGGAACTTTCATTGTTTTTCATGAGTTCTTTACAACAAGCCCGCACTGCTACAGCCCAAATGTCCGGACTTTCAGTCATATGGGTTAATGACAGTTGGGCTGAGATAATCAAAGGGTGTGGAGGAGAGATCAAAGGAGGGCAAAAGGAAATGTTGGTCTTATGAACCCTAATGCAAGGTCTGGTTTTACATTTGCTTGGCAGTTGTTTCACTTTAAAAACACACTGAGCAAGAGGACTTCCTATAACTGTTTGCTGCCCACTCTGGTCTTAAATGCAGACTTTCTTCCCAAGAGTTAAAAAACAGATTGGTCATGGGTGTAACTTGAAACAAAGGCAAAGAGTATCTGTCAAGTTGTACACAACCACCACCAGCTTTATCCCCGAATTTGAAAAGTCAGCAATCTTAAAATGTAGCTTGACTGTGATTGGCCATAATTAGAGAGGCAGGTATTCATCAGAGGTGCACAGGTGTATGTCCCTGTGGACAGAGCCAATTATGATGCTTAGTTGAGAATGGAAGCCAGAAGCCCCCAAAGCAGTCCCCCTACCCACACCATCCTGGCCACCAGAACCTTTCAGAACACCCTACCACCCAACAACTAAAGGTTAATAGTGGGTCCACCATTTGTCTATTCGGATTGGTCGTATCCTGTTTCCAATTTGTTTTTAATTACATAAATATCATAGATATCTATTTAGTATTGCAAAGCCAAGCCCAATGAACAGAGAGCTGTATTTCAGCCTACGGAAATAAACTTTTGTCTGCAGCCTTTAAAAGAAGTCAAGATAAGCCTAATAGAATTCACAAAGGCAAACTTAGAGGGACATTTAATACTTTTAATCGGTGTATTTTATGGGCTACTCTGGGTATATTTGATAAGAATTCATAAGCTTGCCACTTTGAATGGGCATTATACACATGGAGAAAATCCTAATCATGGGATTTTGGTACCTGCTGACAAAGATCCTTCAACCAGCCAAACACCCTGAAAACCTTTTATGGCATTACATCTTTGACAACCAACCTTACAAAAAAAAGTGGTAGATCTGAAAGAAGGAAGGTTGATCCTGTCCATACCGCATAGAAGAGCACTGATGTATTTACAAGACCTGCAAGAACTATACCAGGTCTGTTCATGTCCTAGGACATAAATGGGGTTTTCATAAAATCTAGACAGATTTCAAGACAGTCCAGGATCCCAACCAGTGACATTACTTCTGGATTATATCCTTTTTGAGCACTTGCTCTGAAAGAGGAATAAAAACAAGAGCTACTGATTAAATAACTAGGGATCTAAGATTTGCCGCAGAATGAGTACTTCTTGAAGTATAAGTTTGGACCCCAAGCATCCTGGCCTATGCGGTAGGCTCACATCTCACTGAGTTCATCCACATCAATCTGATCATGTGGAAGGTGGTCACTGTGGTGATGTTTGTGCAAGTAGGTTTAAGGGTATGCATATTATTTCCCACTGACGAGAGCATAAATATAGTATACTCTCTCTCCCACTCCCTTAAGGGTTCCTATTCCTTACCCTAGTGTCAGACACATAATGAACCTTTAGCAAATATTTGTTGAAACAAATGTTCTTGGAGATGAGACGTGGAATCTTATTTTTCATACCTCATGCTTTTTCTACTCCTTGGGATGATCTTCTTTTCATTCTCTTTATGCCAATTCTTCCTGCTTCATTATTTAGTTATCAAATATTTAAGGTGTGTTTACTGTAAGCCAGGAACTGTGTAAAGTACTGGGATAGAGCCCTGAACAAGACCTGGCTCAAATGTCACTATCACTGGGGAGCTTTCTCTTGGTCTCTTAGACAGGGTTGCCCTATGCCTAGGTCCTGCATTATCTTCTCTGCTATCATATTTATTACATTGCATTTTAATTAGCTGTGTCTGGTTATTTCCTTCACTTTAAAGTGTGATTTTTTTGAAGGTGATGATCGGATCTTGATCACTATGTTCTCACAACTGAAGACAAGCCTACATACAGCATCAAAGCATTATTCATGACTGTGGTATATTGATTTCAAAAATGAACATGATTCTTCACCCCTCCCTGCATGGCCTTAAGACCCAGTAGCCCCTTCAAACAAGAGTAGAGCTTTATTCCTCAATTCCTGGAATCTGGACTGACTTTGTGACTTGTTCTGGTGAATAAAACATGGCAAAAATGATAACCTGCCAGTTCTGAGCCTACACCTCAAGAAGGAAGAAGTCTGACCTAGCCTCGTGGATAATGAGAGACCCATGGCTTGGTCATTTTTGTCTCCCTAGTTAACAGAAGGCCAAATGCCACACATGTGAGTAAGGCTATTCTAAGCCAGCAGTCCTCCGCCAACTCACCAGCTGACCACAAACAAATAGGTATGCCCTGCTAAAATATGCTGAGCCTAGCCCAGATTAGCCAAGCAGCCAGCTGACCTGTAAAGTCGTGAAAAATAGTAAATCCTTACTGTCTGAAGCCAGTTTTTTGGTGTGATTTGTTATGCGGCAATAGCTAACTAATACAGTAATTTTTAAAGTTTTCTTTATTTTCTTTTGATACAAATAAATTTTGTGTATGCACTTGATTAGAAAGCTTAGCATTTCATATGGGGAAAAGCAGTCAAGTCTCTGTCTTTCTTAAGTTAACCACTGCCTGGGTAAAGATTGTAAACTTACTGAATGTCAGAGTGCCAATGACCTAGTGGTCATCTTACCAACACAATTCTTGAAAAGAAAACAGAGGAAAGAGAACAAGTGGACCTTACTCAAGGCCACCCAGTCAGTGATGAACTGCAGACTCAATCACAGCCTATTTTGATAAGGTACCAGAGGAAGATCATGGACCTCCAGAGCTAAGGCACATTTCTCACCACCCCACCAAGCTTTGATCACTAAAGACTTTCATCTATCTTCTTCTTTTTTAAAGGTACACTTGGCACAAAATATTCATAAACACAGTCAAATTTAATGAGGAACACTACAAGCCTCCAAGAATGAGGTTATCAAGTCACTTCAATTATTAAAGAAATACAGCATGTATATTTTCTTCTGCCCCATTTATAATGGTTTTAGACCCTCCCTGCATACTTAACTGATACTAAGAGTTCCCCAACAGACAGATATGCTCACATGTACGTCCCCTCATCTCCAAGCTTGTTAGTGTTGTCAAACAAGTCCTCAACTGGCCAAATGATTATTAAATTCTGACTTGGAAGGCGCGATCACTTCTAAGGTTGTTTGCTAGAGGAATTTCATTTGCTGCTGGATCATGTGATCTTTCCACGATCAAAATCAAATGGCGCTCTAGCCTAGGAGTTCTTTAAGTTGTTTTTCAGCGAGAAAGCTAAGACCTTCGTTTGAAAAACATTCTGGGATCTAACACGTTTGTGTTTGGCTTAGTAGAAAATATTGTAAAGTTTCTTTGTGAAGTAGGTATAAAAGCCATGGATTGGAGGTTAAAAGGAAAGAGCTGAGAGTTGTAGTTATAGCTTATGAATGTTGATACATTGTTTTCCCAATGTATGTCAATAGTTAAGAAACTAATATGTATACCCAGTCTAAATTTATAATCGTCAACAGCTATGAAGGAAAAGCTTCGGTACTGATCTTCTCTTAGTCAGAAATCAGACTGAACCTTATGACAAAGTAAAATTAACTATTTTGTTAATTACTATAATTATCTTTCCCACATTTTTTTTGACAGCAGTATCTGTGGTAGAAAACTATCTCCTTATATTGCCTCTTGCCTATTATGAATTACAGATTCATACAATTTTGATAAATGATTTTATTCTCTCCTTTACACTTGCTTTGGGGCCTTTTGAAACACATGATTTTTCAGAGAAATGCCTTGGTGACTTAAAAGTAAAGTAAAGAAATTTGAAGAAAGGTCATATAAAAAAGATTAACTATGTGGAGAGACACCAGGCCTTGTAACTGCCTGCCAATCACAGGAATTCTCATCTTTCCTTTCCTTTTCATTCTAAGAGTGTTCCCAACAACCCTGGAAAGCTGTAAGCAAAAATTAAGAGGTCCTTGTTATTGGTTAAGGAGTTTATTGCCCAGGATTACTGCAGCAAATTTGAGTTTTGACTAAGGCTTAGGTTTTTCTCGATATTACATCATAGTTGAGATCCACTCTTTTTTTTTTTTTTTTTTTAGTCAGAGTCTCACTCTGTCGCTCAGACTGGAGTACAGTGGCACACTCATGGCCACCCCAGTGTTTACCTGTGGGCTCCGGCAATCCTTCTGCAGCAGCCTTCCAAGTAGCCAGAACTACAGGCATGCACTGCCATGCCTGGCTAAGTTTTTGATTTATTGTAGAGACGAGGTCTCACTAAGTTGCCCAACCTGGTCTCGAAACTGTGGGCTCAGGCAATCCACTCGTCTTTGCCTCCCAAAGTGCTGGGATTACACGCTGAGCCACCTGGCCCAGCCGAGATCCACTCTTTATTGATTGATCAGTTGATTGAGAGGGGCTCTCTATATTCCCCATGTTGGTCTTGAACTCCCGGCTCAAGGGATCCTCAGCTTCTTAAATAACTGGGACTCAGTTGAGATCCACTCTTAAGGCAGTACAGGAAAATTCTCGGGTCATCACAAGCAATCAAGCCTAGGAATAAATATTGAGGCTTTGTTGTTCAGGCACATTTCCATCAGTTTTCACAGAGACCTCAGACTTCCCTAACTTTACCACTGTCTCTCTCTTGGGCTTTACAAATCATCCCTCACCTCCCTCTTGGAGTTTGGGTAAGAGAAAGAGCCAGGAACTGTCAGGACCTAAAGGAAATATATTATTTTTTAATTTAAACACTTTATTGTCTAACTAGGCATAACTTCTTTGAAGGGTTGGTTGTCAGCAGTATTTTCCTTAAGAACAAATTCTTCACTAAAATACCAATCCTCTGAAATGGGCTTGTTCCACTCAACTTGTGAAACAGGTAGCGTAAAGGTAACTGCTATTCTTATCATGATAGTCAGAATATAATGAAATTCACTCACACATGCACTTATTCACTCATCAAACAGTTAGTAGGCACTTACTATGAGCTGAATAGGCTGCTAGGTATTAATGGGACCCACAATTTGCCTTTCAATACTCTGAGACCAGTAGGGGAGGCAGACGTATAAACAGAGAACATTAATCACAAAGATCACAACGATCACAGTTCAGTAGTAAAAGCATTTTTTCAGTTCTTCTTGGGTCCCTTGTAGAAAAACTAATTTCTGTGTTTTATTTGATATTTGTGGGAAGATGGAGACACTTTGCTAAGGAGACCTATTGATGGGAAAGACTGCCCACGAAAAGGCCAAGGGTTAAGTTAGAGGCAAGCCTATGTTGCCACAGAAGAACATCAAGGTGTATGTTATTCATATTTGGGAGTAGAGGGAAAAGGAGTAGAAAAGGCTGGCTGAATGAGGTGACCCCTAGAATAAATCTCAATAGAATCGTGAGTTGATTTCCAAAGTAGTACCACTAACATGCAGAATATTAGAGGGGAACCAATGCTACGTCGTCTCTACGGGAACCCCCGTCCTTATTCTGCAACTCTATCCACAAGAGCACTGGGGTCAACTGAGGCATCTTTCAGGGTTGTTCATGTTGTACTCCGTCAAGCCCCTGGAGAATTTTCTGTGGACTGTGCATGCTGGCAAGTCAGTGAATTAATCTGGCCTACTCAACTGGGATTGTAATGTGGTTAGTTCCGTGTACTGTGGTCAGTGTATGTTATTATTACTAATGTTCCTTGCTGTGGATGCCCGAGTAAGAAGCTTTTATGTTTGTTTGTTTGTTTTGCTTCCTCCCTAGTGGCTAGAGACAAGAGAGAATTTTTAAAATAAATAAATAAACTTGAAATTGCCCAACACACAGAAAATATGGAAAGGCCTGTCCCTTGATAAACATATTGACATTTTCATCATCTGGAAGTTTCTAGTTTTCTGAAGAATGACTTTCTTGTTGTTCTCAAGCAGTTCCATAATACTTTACAATACTACACAAAAGACTGAAAAGATAGGTAATTTTCTCAGTTAAAATGAGACTTTAAAATTTCCTTGGACTTTTTAGTGATTTTTCTTGTACATTTTGCACATTTTATACATTTTACATTTAATATACTCACGAAGGCAGTTCTGGCTTATCTGTGAGTAACTAGGCTCTACCTTGGCTCAGACATTCCTAAATCCATCTATTTTAAGAATTTTAAAGTACCTCTTATCATTTCAGAATTCAGATTCAAAGTCAGAGAAAGGAAGAGAGATATTTGTTCTTGGCCTCGGTCCCATTCTGAACAATATGAGGCTGATATGAAAGCTTAGAGAATGAATTTGGGATGTGTATAGATTTTATTTTAAAACGACTTACATTTCCTTACATTTCCTTTTGCACGAACAAGCAAATGGTGGTTTTGCAACAATCTTCTCCAACGAAGAACACATCTATTGTGAAAGGAACACTCTCTTAGCTGTTCCTGGGTCTCTCTTAATAAACATAAAACTGTGTCTTACTTGTTTGTGGGAAGATTAAGATCCTTTGCTTAGAAATGTTCTCATATAGAGGGAAACTCAGGAAGAAACATGAGACCATTTGTCTCACGAATTCTTGGAAAGTTAGGTACCTAGATCGGAGAAGTGAAAAGAGTATCAAGTCCTATTTCCAGTTTATAAGTGAAATGCGTTAGGCGAACTGAGGCTGCCAGGCTCCTGCATCTCTGTGAAAAATGTAACAAGAATTCTTGAGATCCCCATTTTGTTTTGCGATTTGGAGTTTTACCATTTCTAGAAATAACTAAAATGACTCCACCGCAAAGTTATAAAGACCACATAGACTTTACTTCTTAGACCATGTTGTTCTACTACAGAAGCTCTTGTCCTCCTCGGCATGGTCCGATTCAGCATCCAGTCAAATCGCTTGTGGTGATACCCTGGCTTCACTCAGAATATTATCCCGAGAGCATGTTTTAAATGCTAGTCCTACCCAGGAAATGTGGATGCGTGTTTCTCTTCTCAAGTGTCCCTTTGTGGGTCAGGTGACTGAATCCCACTGGATTCCACGGACTCTGCGGATCACTCTTCCTGGCAAAGCTGCACGTGCTAACATCCTAATAATTTCTTTCATTTTCAGGCTTTTCTGTTTCATTATGGCTCTTCCTCCATGGGCTCCCGCTTTCAATAAAGTTTTTCTTTAGTGAGACGTGAGAAAGTGTCCTTTGGTTTCTCTGTTGTGTGTACTTCTCTTCACCATCACCACGGGGCCATTTCAGACTATCATTTTTAAAGGTCACTTGTTTTGTTCTCTATGCAGTTGCAACCGACAATGGGTTAATGACACCCGAACAAGCCATATTAAAATGGCATCCTCTATGATCATAAACAACTCTTGAGTAAGAGGAGTGGAAAGCAAACAAGCTCCTTCTAAGAAACCAACGCTGAAGATATTAGTTAAAATGTTAAAGGATATTAGCCAATTACATAAAATCCTTTTATATTGCCTTACTTCATTTCAAACATGGCATGGGCTATTTTGTCTGTGAACTCAAGTGGAACAAAAAGCTACAGAATGCAATTTGTGTCAGGAGCTGGACTACAGAAGGACAACTAATTCTAATTAGTACGAATTCCCCATAGGCCAGAGGGAGGCCAAGTGCAGGAACCAACTGCCTAATAATGTTTCTATCTTGCAACAGGTGGGCCAAGGCCTTCTAAGGTTGTCATGGCAATAGCTAATGGTAGACCTTTAGCCGGACACCAGTAATTAAT
The DNA here is from genome assembly GCF_000164805.1 of Carlito syrichta. NCBI lineage: Eukaryota > Metazoa > Chordata > Mammalia > Primates > Tarsiidae > Carlito > Carlito syrichta. Next base: position 703,488 of record NW_007246719.1, on the reverse strand, counting down.
TGCAGGCATGTCCAGCCTTTGAATGTGATATCTTTTAATACATTTCTGAAATAAAAGAAGATTGGTTCTTCTAATTGGTTAAAATTAAAACAGCAGAAGGCTTTGCCAAGGACTGCAATATAATGCAAGTCTGATTTCAGCCTCTCAAACTTAGATTCTTTGCCTATCGCTACATGAAGGAGTGAAGAGAAAGGTATTTACTTTTGATAACATGATTACCCCGTCAAATATAGACTCAAAAGCAAAATATTCAGGCAATGCACTATTAGATCACGCTTGAGACCTTTAAGAAACATACCTTCGAAGTTCTGACAGAGTATTAGATGTGTTTATCTAATTTCCCATTTCTGAGTTTTTTCTAGCCTACTAAGCACCTATCACTCAGTTGGTAGCAGTCTTCTGCGATGGCCCTAGGCTTGTGGGGTGACCTTCTGAGCACTTTTTGGTTTGAGGATATGACCAAAAACTGAGTAGTGGGGGACCTGCTTGTCAGGTGTGTGGACTGAAATAAGACAGCTGAGCTATGTGTTCCACCGAAGTTTGCAGACATCTGTTCTCAGTCTACTCCACCATTGGTAGACAGCCCCCCAAACCACTCAAGGCCTGCACTGCCTGGCTATTTGAGAAATAGGGCATGGTTCAGTCCTAACAAAGTCCCTGATAGTAGAATGAAAAGAGAGAATATTTGTTTCCCTTTGAGTTGAGAATTGTGGTGCTGCGTATTCTGGAGTGACAAGTTAAAAAAAACAACCATAACAAGAATAATAGCTACCATGTATTGTGTCTTACTGTGTGCCAGGCATTGTGCGAAGTTCTTTGCATGCATTATGTTATTTGATTCTCATAACAACATTAGGAAATAGGTACTATTATTATTCCACTTTTAAAGATAGGAAACTATGGCAGGGTGTGGTGGCTCATGCCTGTAATTCCAGAACTTTGGGAGGCTGAGGCAGGAGGATTGCTTGAGCCCAGGAATTTGAGACCAGCCTAGGCAACATAGCAAGACCTTGTGTCTCTACAAAAGATAAAAAAGTTAGCCAGGCGTGGTGTTGTGCTCCTGCAATCACAGTAACTCAGAAGGCAGAGGTAGAAGGATTACTTGAGCCCAAGAAGTCGAGGCTGTGGTGAGCCATGATCATTCCACAGGACTCCAGCCTAAGCAACAATGAGATTCCAACTAAAAAGAGAAACAGAGGCTTAGAGATGTTGACTGAACTATTGCTATAGTAAGGGACAGAAACAGGATTTGAATCCAGGCTTGACCCAAGTCTTGAGCTGTTAACAAAAGAGCAAGTCATTAAAACAGTAAATTAAGTTGTGTTTATTTATGGTAGAAAACAACCCAACCCCTTTTAAAATTATTCAATCCAAGACACATTATGTATCTTTGAACTCTTAGTTCTAAACCCTGAGCCTGAGTTCCTGAACTATGGCCCCATTTATTGAAATTATTTTTTCAAGAGACCTTTTATTAAATGCTTATACTTCTACATACAGATCCATTCTTCCTTCTCCCCTTTCTATTAAACATAATAGGAAATGCAATTATTCTTTTCCCTTGTTCTAATGGTAAAAAAGTAAGCTAAGGAAGAAGCTGCCCCCTCCTCACTATCAGCCAAAAAACACATTTGAAATTTCCCAACCACTTCTCTTTTATGTCTGATGTTTCAAAAAAAATAATGTTTTAGAGAAACAAAGTCAGATTCATTTCATTTCAAGAAATGGATGTTTTTAAAATAGGAGGTTCTAAGCAGAATGATGTTGAATTATATATTTATGAGGATTAGTTTGTTTTTGTGTATGGTACAGCTTTTCCTGAGTAAACAATTTCCTTTTGGCCTTCTCACTGCATGAGAAAAATATACATAGTAGTATTCTTTTTGAGATCTCAGTTCTCTAGGTGAACGCTTGAGTTGGAAATATTTACTCTTGCTACTCTCCAAGTACAAGTGAACATGAAATATAGGAAGAAAAGTAAAACTAAAGTGTCTTCAGGAGTTCAATTATCAGAAAAAATGTCTGGCACAATTCTTTGACCACATTAGCGAGATATGTTAAGTAGACACACACTTCTGCCCTGTGTAAGACATGTCGCCTATATTGGTATATGTATGCAATCATGCATAGCACCTTTATTTACACATGTTCAAAACAGAACAGTTTTTTATTCATTGTAACAGATGGGAAATTTCTGGGCTGTGGACCTCGAAAGGAGAAAGCCTTTTGAATGTTATTGCTTTAATTCTGCTCAGTTAAATAAGGCAGTCCTTGGGTTATCGATGGATTTCCTTTCACCAAACAATTGAACTGAAAATACCCCAGAGAGGTGTAGCCTCTCCCATCCTGTTACTAGAATCATTTTATTAATAAAAGGCTTCTAACATGACCTCCCAAGATTTTTTGACTCTTATTGCTTGGGTGGCACTAGAGGCTAAAATAGGGCTTCTTTTAATAACACATTTGCATAAGTTGATCTGAATGATCCCCACAAGGTTGCATGACTCCAGGGTTGGCCTGTCATCTCAGAAAAGCCTGAGGTACTCGTCCCAAAGAGATCAAAACTCAAGAATTAACTAGTCTTCATAAAACGAGAACATCTCTAGGAGCAGTAAAACAAATGATTATCATTTCTTTTTGGCGTTGGACTATGCCAAGCTAGAGAAAAACAGAGCTTTCAAACGTTGACAATCTGGTATATTGAAGTATGACCATTATTTTTTATTTTCCACATTTTTGGTCCAAAGACAGTTCTGAGTAATTGATTCCCATAATGAGCTATGGTTCGTTAGTCAATTTAATTTATAATTGAATTGGATGGATGTAACTCTGTGTAAAATTGTCTCTGAAGAATCTGTTTTGTTCGTCTGTTCAACTTCTGACAGGGATGGAAGAAAAATCTAAATTATTCCCTCCTGCAAGGGGGAAAAATTCAGAGTCTCAGCCTCCCTGGTGAAATTAAGAGAAAAAATATTTTTTAATAGTTGCCATGCAAAAATATTATGGCTTTACTAAAATTTATACAAGCATGTCAATTAACACGTTCATGGCAAGGATGGTGGGTTCAGGAATTTGAGTAAGTGCCTGAGGCAAAGACCTTTTCTGAGTACTGGGAAGGATTTCTCATTATTATTAGAATGAACACCAGGTCTCTCTGCATTTATTTTTATCAGTTATTGACAAAGATTGTCTTATTGCTACATAAATACGCCCAGGAAACAATAGCTCTAATTCTCCAGGTGTTTTGCAATCATCGCAACTTGTATTTTCTATACATTTCCAATAATGGTATAATTTGGGGAGCAATTATTAAAATAATCATGTACAGCTTTTTTTTTTTTAAGTTTTGAAAGACTGTCAGGAAATTTTTAACTTTAATTGTTAACAACAGGCTTTCATTTTTGCTCAAAGATTTTCTCTTATTCCCGAAGCCTTTCACATTTAAAACTTTTACAACCATCTTAGCACACACTCAAAACAAAGCCATAATTATGTAAAAAGAAATGTTTTACAGTTAATGCCATCTAAGACACTCACCAAGTGCCAAAATGCATAGGATTTTGGTAAAAGGCAATCTGTTCTTTGAGGATAATGCATGCAAACTACTCTTGTGCAAAACCTGAGGCAGGAATAGTATACTGCCTTAGATCACACCTATGGAGCTGACTTTGATACTATGCCCAGAAGTGGGTTACAGGCTGTGATTTGAATGAAGTTTAATCATTTTTAGAAGCGAAGGGCCTTCAGGGTACTCTTGTTCCATAAGACTTATTATACCTAAGAAAGACGAAGGCGGAGGCTTTATTCTTCCTTGTTAACAATGGTAATACAGTAATGATCTCTAATGATGGACTGTTGTGTGAAATAGACTGACTGGGAAGAAAAGCTAGATGAAAACAGCTGTCATTTTATATCGTCAAACCCTGTTCTCATGTAGACAAAGAGAGAGTGAATTCGCGTCCCACAATCAGATGGAGAAGGCGTTATATCACTGTATGTCCTCGACCATTTCTGTGGGCTTTAATCGAATGCCTTGCAAATGTTAAAAATATATACTTGCGTTAGTCACAACGAAATAGATAAATAAGGTAGAATTAAGGTAGATAGGATATAAAGTTCAAATGTTACAGTTCTCAAGAGACAAATCTTTTGCAGTTTTTCTCTACTTATATACACCTGGCTGTTCTCTTTTCCAGATCGTTTGCAGAGAGTTGACCAGATTTTTTTTTTAACTTCTGACACGGAAAAAATATATATATTAAATTTGGAAAAATACTCCCCAAATAGCCAAGCTTGACTTCAGGTCTATGATTCTAAACAAAACAGGAATTAGCATTAACAGGTGAACAAAATCACCAGAGAGCACTTACATTCATAATTGTTACATTCCTCCTGGAGAATTTTTAGTAGCACTCATCTTTTGTGTAAGTCAGCTATGTAAAATGGATTGAAAGGTGATTCTAACAAAATATTCAAAACCACATCAATCATTCATACATAATGCACAGTTCAATGAGGGCAGACTCTGGAGCTCAGATAAGCAGTGTCACAGTAAGTTATGTCCTATGGCAGCAAAATCAGTTGTGATCAATCAGCTAGTAACCAGCATAAGTTACATTTTTACTTTAGCCCTTAAACTCTTTTGAGTGTACTTTGAAAAGTATTGTTTTTATCTAAAGTAGGAGATCAATACCTGTGATCAATAAGCATTCATTTCCAACTAACAAGGACAATGGTGAGCGAATTCCTTTGAACATTTTCATAGCAAGGAATGTTGGGTTGAATAGTAGATCATTAATATGTCAAATTTTAGGTGGGGGGAGTCAAAAGTCACATCGAGGACAACTCCTCTTAAAGAATGCCCCTATTTATCGAGACAACTGTTCTAAGATTTCCTGTAAAACCATCAAAGCCTTGTAGAGTGATAGATACCGCAGTTTCAATCCAGATCCAATCAAATGTAAACCATTAATTATTGACAGTTTTGGCCTTTGTGAAATTTTAGAACGCATTTTGTGTAACAAGGTGAAAACCCTGAGAATGGCATTCATGAATATCACAGTGAAAAATATGGGGTTTTGCTCACGGGCCCACACTCACCTCCAGATGTGAGATCATTGAAAGGGGACTGCTAAGGTCAGGCTTGGTGGCTCAGCCTGTAATCCCAGCACTTTGGGAGGCTGAGGCGAGTGGATTGCCTGAGCCCACGGGTTCGAGACCAACCCGGGCAACTTGGTGAGACCTCGTCTCTACAATAAATCAAATATTGGCTGGGTGTGGTAGCGCGCGCCTGTAGTTCTAGCTACTTGGAAGACTGAGGCAGAAGGAACGCTGGAGCCCAGTAGGGCGAGGCTGCGGTGGCCGGGATCGTGCCAGGGCACTCCAGCCTGGGCAACAGAGTGAGACTCCGAGTCAAAAAAAAAAAAGAAAGGGGTCTGCTTACTGGTCTTGAAATCAGGAAAAAGAAGCAAGACTTGGACACTAGTCAGCCTATTACAACTTCACACTACTTTGTACACATCTTTTAAATGCATTTATTTAAGGGCAGGGACCATGGCTTATATTTCATTGTATTCAGGAGTTGCTAGTATATTTTTCTACAGGTGAGTTATTAAGGAAATAGCCAATGGGCATATTTCTTCAATGTCTTAAAATTTTGGCTTAAAAGCTGTAGCTTTCCATTGACTCAGTAACAGGACTTCTGCAACAGCAGGGACTTGGCCTGGACAAGAGAGACATAACAACTAGTAGAGACAGGGCATGGTGGCTCATGCCTGTAATTCCAACACTTTGGAATGCCGAGGCAGGAGGGTCGCTTGGGGCCAGGAGTTTGAGACCAGCCTGAACAACATAGCGAAATGACTGACCGTACTGGGAAACTATGGTGGGGGGAGGGAGATGGGATTAACAGTAGCAAATATCTGTCTGGGAACAGGGAAACACCCCATATCAACAGGGTGCCTGAATGAAACGCAATTGTATAACTAACCCTTAACTGTACCCCACAACTTCATAAAAAAAATACAAAAAATAATAATAATTAAAAAAATTATTTTGGTATCGTGGCACACACCTGTAATACTAGATACTCTGGAGACTGAGACAGGAGGATTGCTGGAGCCCAGAATTTTGAGATTACAGTGAAGTGAGCTATAGTTAACCCACTGAACTCAAGCCTAGGCAACAGAGCAAAATCAACTCTTAAAAAACACCAAAAACCAAAACAAAACTGACAGGCATCACAGAATCAGATGAGCCATAAAGAATTAAAAGGAGCAACAAGATTTAGGCTTTGAGATTGTTGGAGGAGAAAGGGTGGAAAGTAGAATGGGCAAGAAGGAAGATATTTACACCTTCTGGATCAGCGTTCTTCAAGCTCTTTTGACTGAGCACTCCTCAATAAAAAACACCCTTTGAGCAAACATTTATACATGTTTGTTAACAAATTATACACATATGCTATGATCATCATCAGTTAACATCTCAAGGCATAACACCCAGAGCAAAATTTATCATTGATGTTAATAAATATAGTGGTCTTTTAAAAAAGCAATTTTGATTACTTTTGGTTGACTTATTGTCATGTAAAATTATATTGCCCTTATTTTGGTTAGTCATGTGGCTATCGAAGAGCTCATGCTAGGAAGAGTAGCCAACTTGAGATTATTTTACTGGTATCATCACCTATCTGTATAGCTTTTGCTATCTGTATTAATTTCAAGCTGTAATTTTCGCAGCAATTTTAAAAACATAAGATGTCTACTTTGTGACGTTGGTATAAATCAGATTATGTTACAGACCCCATCAATCCATACATGTAACCCAAGTGGTTACGGGTGTGTGTGCTACTACTTCCTGCCCAGGATTCAGAAGTTACCACACTACTCAAGGCTGTGTGACATACAAATCAGGAGTAGTCATGAATGTCAATCCGTGTAGCATTTACGTGTACAATTTGTTTTCACACAGATATGGCTATAAATGAACATTTCTTCCTGCATAACTAAAGATCATCTTATACAACCCATTTTGGAGACCACTGGGTTACACTACGGGAAAGACACCCAACTATTCCCTGGGATGATTTCACCTGATGCAAGCACCATAGAGATTGAATTCTGTACTCCCATCTGGGAGAGGATAGAAACCCCTCCAGACAAAGAGAGTCACCCCGGCTTTTTCTTTCTTTAAGTAATTCTTAGGGATAGGAATTTATTTATCCAGTCATTAATTCTATAAATATTTACTGGCAACAATCTGTAAACCTGGCATTCAATATCTCTGCCCCTATAGAATTTATAGTCTAATGGAGAATATACAAGCAGGAAATTATAATGTGTTGGAATAAGTGCACTGATCACACACAGCACAGATGCTCTGGATACAGGACGAACAGCTCATCAGGACCTGTAAGTAAGGACAGGGAAAGCTCCCTAGAGGAAGTAATATTATAGTTGAGACCCTCAGAATAAGTAGGACTGCCTCAAAGATGAGAGAGAGTTAAGTGTTTCAGAAGAACTGAAGGATGTCCTTCATGGCTGGAGTATGGAATGTCAGGCAGTGGGAAGTGAAGTTGAAAAGTTTAGAAGAGAAGTTTGATGAAGCAAGGTCTTATACAGTCTGTTAAAGTATGAACTTCATCCTGAGGGCAGGAAAAAGTCAATGAAGACATTTCAACATGGAATGAAGATGATTAGAAAAAGTCCAGTACAGGAAGTATTTATGATGATGCCTGACACTGCTGAGCCTTCAATGAGCGTAAGCACTGATTAACATTATCTGTCAGTATCATTGTCAAATTTAATTTTTATCACTATTGTTATCAAATTTGATTTGAGGAATGATCCTTCTATTTGCAATTTGAACAGACTAAAGGAATAGGAAGCTTTATCTGAGGTCTTTGTTCATAACAATTTCGTCTCTTCCTGAGATTTTCCCAGTTTATTTTGTCCTTTGCTTTCTTTCTTTCTTTTATTTTCTTTAGAGATGGAGTCTTGCTATGTTGCCCAGGCTTGTTTCTAACTCCTGGGTTCAAGCAACTCCTCTACTTTGACCTCCCAAAGTACTGGTATTACAGATGTGAGCCACCATGCCTGACCTTCTCTATTTTACAAACAGACACTCTAGATGGGGTTATGCCTTGATATACCCATTGTAAGTTGAAAATATCATAAGTTGAAAGCTGTTTCCAACTTATGAAGGGTTTATCCGGATGTAATCTGGATGTAACTCCATTATAAATCGAAGAGGAACTGAATGAGTATCACTTTTGCACCACTGGAAAGTTGAAGAATCCTAAATTGAATCGTTGTAAGTTGGGGATCATCCATGATTTCAAATGTATCTATGTATATATGTATTACTGAAATGAACTAAATGTGGAAGTGGCAAGAGGGAACCCGGCAGAACACAGAAATGAGAAAGAGTTGGAAAAGTGTTATTGAAGAGGTTTCTTTGTAGAGAACCACATACATCATGTGGAAAACATTTCACACTGGGCAGGTTAGGTACACATGCTTAATAAATAATTGTTAACTGACATAGTTTTTCTTTTAACTTGAAGGAACTTCTCATTCTTGAATGACTTACTTCTCAAGTATGGATGACTATATATATGAGAATGTCTGTTTTTTACCTTTCCCTTTGCAGTTCTCTCTCTCTCTCCGTGTGTGTGTGTGTGTGTGTGTGTGTGTGTGTGTGTGTGTGTGTGTGTTACGCTTATACAATTGCGTGATCAATTCTTTGACCTGCTTTTATGGAGCGGTTAAGAACAATTATCGTCTCTTTTATAAATTGCTAGTATATTAGACTAGCATTGCATTAACTTCATACATTATATCCAACTGAGGTAAATTCTTCCTTGAGCACCAGGGATCAAATATTTTGTTAGATTATGTCAATATTAACAAAGGTCTTGTCAATGGCGTGGCTGATGATTTTGAAGATAATTTCTCTTTGTGTCATCAACATCTGCACAGAAAAATCTAGAGCGATTGTTTCTCTTTGATGTCCTCAGGCTGCCATTTTGCTAAAACGCAACAGCCCCAAATCTTTCTTCTGTGGGTTAGTCTCAGTTCAAAAACTGTCCAAATGGATACAGATGTGGAGTTTTACTTCCTGTGGGGAAGTCAGGCTATGGAAAATTATCTTAGAAATGGTCAGGGAAATCAATAAAAAGTGCCATTTTTAAAGGAACAGGCACTGACTGTTAAGGAGATAAAGGGTTCCATGCACTAAAAACCGAGCCGTGTTTTAGGCGTTTCTTCATCCAAGGAAACAGGCGGCTTATTCCTGTTTTTAGAGACACTAATACCTGCTGTGCTGAAATTAAACATTGCATGAAACAGGTATTTAGAATGCCCATCAGAAAAAAGATTAAAAACAGTAAATCTCAGGCCCATGAGGCCTAGACTAAATCTGGCAAGCAGCCGATTCTGCAACACACTTCCTACTTCTAAGGACAACAAACTTCAGCCCGGCCCGGCAAAGACCAAGCACAAACACTGCAAAGGACTATTTTATTTTATTTTTTCTTTCTTGCATGAAGGATACTGATGCCTTAATCCTTTTCTCCACCAAAATAAGATATATTCCCAAAGGAAAGAACTTAATTTCCTGAGACAAGAGTGCACAAAACCTTCCGCAGGAAATAACGTGCAGGTAAGAAGAGCCACGTGGAGAAGGGCCGCGCAGCACTGGCTGAGGAGCAAATCTGCATGTGCGGCAGATCAACTCCATCCGTCCAAGTGCTACCTCGTGCAATTCCACCTTCTTCCCCAACTTCACCGAGATGAGAGATGCTTTTCCTCCAAACAAGTAGCAAGGCAAGTATTAGGTTGTGATTCTGCTTAACAAGTCTGAAAATGCATGAGAAAGGCAAACATAATTTAAAGTTGGCATTAGAAAGCTAAGGGGATATAATTTGGAAGACGTTTTTTTTGTGCACGTTGTCAAGTTATAGCTTATCTTTGACTTTTATGCGTGCTTTCTCTTTTGGGTGCATTTTCACCCAATACGGCTCCAGATTTATATATGTAATATAACCTAGAGAATGATGTACAGTATGCAATACTGGTATTGTTGGGACTATCCATTTACAATAATAAAAAGTTAAAAAGACAAAATGTAATGATCATGGTAAGCAAAAGAATCAGTGGTTTTTATTTCTAACTTTTCATTCTCTAACATGTCCTCTATTGGGGAACAGTTGATTGAAACCCTTTCTTTTTTTTTAACCTTTGCTTCCATTTTTTTCCCCCTCTCTTCTCATTGTATTCTTCACGGTCTCTAACTTCTCCAACATTTCCTCTTGCTTTCATATTTATGATAAACTTTAGAATTATTACTTTTTCATTTTTATTTTTTATTTTATTTTGAGTTGTGGTCTTCCTCTGTTGCCGAGAGTGGGGAGAGGTGTCACTATCATGACTGACCACAGCTTCGACCTCCTGGGCTTGGGTGATCCTTCTGCCTCAGCCTCCCAAGTAGTTGGGACTACAGTTCCACATCATGCACAGCTAATTTGTTAATTTTTTATTTTTGTAGGGACAGAGTCTTGCTATGTTTCCCTGAACTCCTGGGCTCAAGTGAACCTCCTACCTCAGCCTCCTAAAGTGCTGGGATTACAGGCGTGAGCCATCACGCCCGGCCCTTTTTCATTTTTAAATGTTCATTTTCCCATCTTTTCTTTGCCATTAGCTTTAATTTTTTCTTTACATTTGCAGCCTGTCTTCAAAGCACCACTTTCTTTCTTTACTTTTCCTCCCACCTTCTCATCTTTCTCTGTCTTCCAGATTTTTTATTTGTTTGTTTGTTTATTTTGAGTTAGAGTCTCACTCTGTTGCCCTGGAGGCTGGAGTGCAGTGGTATGCTCACCACCACCGCAGCCTCGACCTACTGGGCTCAGGTGGTCCTTCCACCTCAGTCTTCCAAGTAGCTGGAACTATAGGTGCGTGCCACCACATCTGGCTAATGTTTTTGACTTATTGTAGAGATGAGGTCTCACCAAGTTGCCCAGGCTGGTATTGAACCCCTGGGCTCAGGCAATCTTCTTGCCTCGGCCTCCCAAAGTGCTGGAATTTTACTACCTGAATTGTTAACTTTTCACTTCACTTTATTCACTCTTCATTACACCTTGTCCTCTCTACTTTTTTCAATGATTTCCTCTTCCTTTCTTTCCTTCCTTCTTTTTTTCCCTTCTTTTTATCAGTTTATCTCTACTCCTCCCCTTTCTATTTCTTGTCTTTAAAGTGTACTCTATTTTTAACATTGACCTGGGAAGGCTACAAGCATAACTTGTATTTTTTTCTTTACTAACACAAGAAAAGTATAAGGAGGTAATGATTTATGAAAATAATATCACATCAGCAACAAGTCTATTATGCAGTATTAGAACAAAGTTAGAAATGGGATCATCAGCACCTTCGAGAAATGCATGGATACTGCATCATGGAACTGCACTTCTTTTCTTGTAAACATGCCATTTTATCCCAATCTATATATATCTCAGCGTGCTATTCGAATTCATCAGCTATTGTAAATTCATCAAATATACTTACATTCACAGAATGTGGTGCTATGTGAAAGGTTTTCTGCTTGGGCAGTTGATGGCCTACTGGCCTTCAGACATCATATGCACATATCAAAGGTGGTTACATGTTAGAGTGGTGAAGTTAGCTCAGATCCAAAGAATGGGCATTGGGAATACTTGAGGCTAACCCTGGACTTCAAAATCAAGCCGCACTCAAAGCATTAGTAGAGAAATGTAGCAAATTGTTTTCTTTATTTGTGGTGCAGAGATGAGGACAATCTAGAAGGTACTAACTCTAATTGCTAAGTTTTAGCACTAAAATAGTACAGTATGTCTCAAGCCTGTAATCCCAGCACTTTTGGAGGCCAAGGTGAGGGGATTGCCTGAGTCCACGGGTTTGAGACCAGCCTGGGCAACTTGGTGAGACCTCATCTCTACAATAAATCAAAAAATTAGCTGGCTGTGGTAGTGCGTACCAGTGGTTCTGGCTACTGGAAGACTGAGGTGGAAGGAATGCCGGAGCCTGCAGGTTGAGGCTGCGGTGACTGTGAGCATGCCACTGCACTCCAGCCTGGGTGACAGAGTGAGACTCCAACTCAAAATAAAATAGTACAGTAGAGGGCACAGGGCCTGCTAAATCAAGGGTAGGTTACTAGATTTTTTTTGTCTTGTTTTCCTAAAGTTGAGTTGATAGATCTACTTTACTGACTCTTTTAAAACTTTGTTTTAGGGAGAAGGCAGTTGGGATTGTGTCTTTATTTCGTACAGAGCATGTAGTGTGTCTGTGTATGTATATGCAATTTAATTATTCAGACTCACTGCGATCTCTGACACTCCCTTGGCTGATAAACTCCTATGCAAGAAATAGTGAGTGGTCTAGATTGTGGATGGCACAAGAGCAGAGACACAATCCATTTCCTAGTTCTTAGTTTGTAGCTTGGCACGTCTCTTTGGCAGTTGGCATGTCCCTTTGGTAGCTGGCATGTCTCTTTGGTAGTTGGCATGTTTGTCAGCTTTCACCAGGCTAAGTGGTCACCAAACAAGTTTGTTTCTCACTTGGCTGTGGCTTTGAGACATGTGACTTTGCTCAATGACTTTCTCATTTCATAATCCAGAATCAGAAGTAGCAGGCCTTATCTGGGATATGCCATTCTGCTGAAAAAGAACAATAGAAAGAGATGAAGATATCACACATAAAGACCTATAAGGCTTTTACTCAGAACAGGTATACTTAACACCTGCTCTCATTTCATTGGCCAAAGCAAGTCACATGACCAAGCCATAACCTGGTGGGCAGAATTCACTTCTCTCCAGAAAGGCATTGTACATCATATAGCAACAGATTGGACATCGGAGATTTTACCAGAAACAATAATATGATTTCCATACATAATTAATTGAATTATAATCAGAAACAATTAAATGAATTTTATATTTTACTGAGAAAGTGTAGACACACGAGAGTCCTAAGAATAATTTTGGCCAGGTGGGGAGGCCTGTAATCCCAGCACTTGAGGAGGTTGAGGTGGGAGGATCGCTTGAGGCCCAGGAAGTTGAGATCAGCCTAGGCAACATGGCAAGGCGTCATCTGTTAAAAAAGTAAAATAAAATAAGTTAGTTGGGTGTGGTGGCACATGCCTGTTGTCTTAGCTACTCAGGAGGTTGAGGTGGGAGCATCGCTTGAGCCCAGGAGTTCAAGGTTACGACAAGCTGTGATCATGCCATCGTACTTCAGCTTTGGCCATCGAGCGAGACTCTGTCTCAAACAAAACAAAAAACAGTTTTTTCTTTTTTGTTTACCTTCCTCATTAAGATCTTCCATTTACAGAAGGAGTCAAATAACATTACTTGATTGCATATTTTGCACTAATTCAATGGATATATAAGTGATCATGAAATGGTTAAAGAGTAAAGTTATAATACAACACAGGAGGAAATTATAGAGGGATTTTTCTTTTAAAATCAGAGAAATATCTTTGGTGAAGGCCTCAGACCAGATATTGCTCACTCCAAATCCAGAAGAGTCTTTTGAAATATCAGTCACTGCAACTGCCACAGAGGAAAGATAACATGATTTTCTAAATTGTCTCTCCAAGGAACATGCACCAGCTTTTACACAGATATGTGTGGTAGGTGATCAAAACATGTTGCCAGAGACAAACTTGGTTGAAAAAGACTCAGAACCTGAAAGTTTGACCCTTCTCTGACTTCCCTGACAAGGACCCTTTCTAGTCCAAGTGCTTGTCTTTGTGGGCACTGAGCACAGTTTGCTCCTGTGTTCTTGGATTAATCTTTCTCCTCTACCAGACTCTGTGAGGGCTGGTGCCCTGCCGCAGGGGAGGTACCCAATAAGTATTTGTTAAGTAAATCAATAAATGTTGAGCAGTTGCTGACACAGAAGCTGCGACTTCTCTGTGTCAACATGTCAGTCATGAAAAACTAAACTCCGGTGGACTGTAGTCTAGCACGTGTTGTATTGCAAGAGATCAGAATCGAGGTACCAGGCAAATAAGCATAGATTAACTCAGCTTCCAAGTGCACAGGTAGCAGTTCATCCTAGATTCATATTGTAGCTAGATTTGTACATTAATTGTAGCCTGTTGTCTGTGATCTTGCCTATATTTAAATTATTTAGCTTACTCTGTATATTTCATTGTACAACATGCTCAACCATTCTAAATTATTTTCCTTTTTATTTTGAAAAGATTGTCTGCATTTCGAAGATTGTTTCTGGTATGTCTAAGCAGTTCTAAAGTGGATGAAGCTGAAATGACATCATGTGTCTGGGGGGTCAGAGAGGGAAGATTACAAAAACAAAAGTCGAAAACATCCCTCCCAGAATGCACCTGAGCCTCTCTGGGTGGTCTTCACCTACACAATCACCTTGCACATAATAAGCACTCAATAAATATTTGCAGAATTGAATAGGAACGTTAGAGACTGGTAGTGACCATAGGACAGAAAGGCTAACTCACGCCCAGCCCAGAAATCCAAAGACTGATCACCAGCTGAATATGTCTGAACAACTCATTAAAAACCAGGGGAAATGCAGGAGCGCATTTCTTCCTACCCCATTACTCTGTGGGAAATATAAATGAAATCGATCATTTACATAACGGCATAATGTGCCTAGATATAACAGATTATTTGCATAACTGCATAATGCCACTAATCAGGAAAAAAGCCTTAAATATTTCTGGGCTATGAACATACAGAATTATATAAGGTATGCATATCAACCAATAATCAGAGGCTTCTCTTTTTTGCAACTTGTATCTCAATAGGGAGAAACAAATCGACGGAAGTGAATGAACCACCTCAGCACCGATAAATAAAACAGCGAGTGTTTGAAAGACGCAAGATGGCATGATCTGGGCTCAGTGTCTCCAAACCAACATTCTTTCCTGAGTCACAAGCAACTAACAGGCACCTGTGCTTATTAGAACACAGGAGCAAAGCAGGGCCTTTTGAAAATAATTTTAGGGTGAGCAATAAGGAAGGAAAGACAAGACTGTTCTCTTAGGTATCAATGGTTTGCGTTTCTTGCTAATAACGATAGCACTTTGAGGCTCTAGCAGGATAAGGGACGGAAAAAGAAGGCAGCATGGTTTAGTGAGCTTTAATAATCTTTTTTTTTAATAACCAGAGAGCTATGCTCTGTTATATATTTACCTTAGTGCAGAAGTTCTTTAGCAAGTGCAACTCTATGGAGTTCATTATATTTGTTAATGTATCTCAGATTCATTTCAGATTCTGATTTCCCAGTGCAAACTAGAGTAACAAATATATAATTATTCTCATAAATAACTCAGCACCTTATATTTCAAACAAGTTTCCCCACAAGGCACAAGTGCCCTATATTAAATTCTTTTAAGTGTAAGTTGATTAAGGTAAAAATTAGTTGTTATTACCTTATGGACATTTTAGTCTTAGCAACAATTCAAAGCCAGGTCTATCACAAGTAGATTTGTCGCCGCCCACAGGTATAATCATCAGGAAAATTAATAATCATGTTCAGTATGACTATAAATCATTGTGGTTTAGGCAATTAATTTCTGTAGAAAAATGAAAGATCTATATGTATTATTACTGTGCAAACTACATGTTGTGAAAACCTAGATCCAGCACAGTCAAATTGCAAATGCAGGGTTTCTAATTTCAGAGTGTGATAACATGGGGTCATCAGAGGCAGGGAAGCTGACGATTCTGAATAAATAATGTGGCAATTTTTAGCGGTTTATGAATACAGCGTTTAGTGCATACAGTGTTCTGAATCTCTAAGCCAGATGCAGTGGAAAGAGTTGCTAATTTCTAGTAAAGGCAGAGAAAGCCGTTAGATGAACTGAACACAGGAATGTTTGAATGAGTCCAGCTTCATGGCCAGGCAAATATTCTGAGAGCTATAGAACAAAGTGTACTGTTTACAGAATGACTTCCGGAAGACTTCTTTTATTCTGGTCTGTGTGTTCTGTGTGCAAAGTCAGACTAGGAAAACAAAGGTCTCTAGTAAAAAGTACTAATATCTGCTTATACGTGAATATTAACAGTATATTAGACAATCTCCTAACACTTATTTTCTCATTTTAATTCTCACAACATAAAGTAAGTGTGATTACCTATATGAATAGATGAGGAAAGGTAAAAAAGCTGGGAGATGATAGCGTCCCAATTCCAATCCCAGTTGACCACCAAAGTTATGGCTTTCTTCATCAATGTTTTATTTTTTCCCCTGTCTTCTTCCTCTTTCCTTCTCTTTCTTTCTCCCTACCTTTTGTTTCTGTTATATGGCTTTCTCGCTCAGATTCTTTCCTCAGTCTTCTTGCTTTTCCCTCGTTCATGTCTGAGGTCCTCTGTGATGCCCATGAGCATTTCATAGCCAATTAAAGGCCTTGAGTCGCAAAAGGTTGCCAGCCCTTTGTGCAATCTCAGCATCGGTGCATGTAACAATTCAAAGAAGAGTTTACTTCCCTTTTTTTCAAAGAAGAGTTTATTTCCCTTTTTCATTTTAGGGATTCTTTCTTTCTCCAAGCCTGCCTCAGTCTGTATATATTTTTTCCCATTGCATTCCACTTTACTGCAACATCCATTCTAGGAAGGCACTAAGTCTTTCCTTTGTTTGTGTACTACGTTTCCTAAAGTAGGCTCTGTTCTAATCTATGGTTTAAAGAAATGATACAGGTGAAAATGAAGAAAGAAAAAAAGAGGGAGGGAGGGAGGGAAAGAAAGAGAGAAAGAGAGAGAGAGGGAAAGAGAGGAAGGAAGGAAGGAAGGAAGGAAGGAAGGAAGGAAGGAAGGAACAGAAAAGAGGTAGAATGTGAGAAAGAAGGGAAAAAGTGCAGAGTGATTTTTCACATTAAAAAAGTGAGTCTTTTGGACACTTTCCAAAAGATTCACCACAGGTATCTTTAATTAACAAACTCATTTTAAACACTGAGTGCTATTTGTTTTGTGCAACTTTTCAGGAAATCACTCACTGTATAAAGTGGACCACCTCTATTATTAGTTCAGCAATACCTCACCTTATAGAACACAATTTATAGCTAACAGTGTATTTACGCTCATAACTCATTTGACTCATAAGAACAACTACATGGGGTGGCTAGAAAAAAAGGTTGTATTTCTGTTTTTCACTTGAGGAAGACTTTTAGATCCTGATGAGGGATTAAGTGACTTGCGTCAGTCACACACAGAGAAGAGACAGGACAGGAATTCAAAACCAGTTCTTCTGACTCCGCGGGATGACTTTTTCAATTCCAGACACAAACTTTTTCTTTGAGATTCTTACTCTCTCAGGCTAAAAAATTAATCCAGCTTCCGCTCCCATCTTTTTGTTGAATTTGCTCTGGTTAATGCAATTAGAAGTCTCCCAATCATTCCATTCAATGGACACTGTCCAAGCCTTACCTTCCCTGATGTCCAGACAGCTTCAGCACCAAGGGCTACACCCTCTTCTGGAAACTTCTGTATTTCCAGAGACTCTTATCTCTTCCTATATCTTAGATCGTTCCTTCTCACCCTCTTTTACTGGTTCGTCCTTCCTCTTCATACATTTTAATGTTAATTTGTTTTTGGCCCATTTCTCATTTAAGCAGACTTCCTGTACAATCTTCTTCCCTCCCAGAGTCAACGATTGCTCATTCGCTGAAGATGTATGTATATTCATACCTCTAGTCCAGATTTCTCCCCTCAGCTCTATGTCTATAGTTCCAACTGCTAAGTGGATATATTCATTGGAATATCAAATAAGCAAGTCAAACTCAGTTATATCCCAAACTAAACTTATCATCTTCCCCACCAAATCCACTTTTCCATCTGTTTCCCACCTTAGTTAACAGTGCCACCCTCCAGCAATCCCCAGCCAGAAATCAATCTCCAACAGAGGTGTCTCCCGGTGCCCAACTGGGTCTGCATTCTAAATATATCTGGTTCCTTCTTTATCCCTACTGTAGTGCCTTTAGTTCAAGCCCTCATCGCTTCTGCCTGGGTTATCGCAATAGCTGTGTAATCGGCTACCTGCCCATTCACAAAAACGAACTGAAGCACAGGAAAATGAGGTCTCGGACCCGCCTGGGTCCTCAAGCACTAGTTACATTCCGATGTGCTACCCCCAATCGAGAAGGCAAATGAGGAGTGTGGAGGAGCCTCACATGAGCGGGGAAAACAAAAAACTTAGGGGGAGCAAATTCTAGGCAGAAGAAAGAACGTGAACAAAGTCGTGGTGACGTGAAGGACTGTGGTGGGTCCTTTCTCCAAAGCCCCGGGCAGGCGATGGCAAAGTGCTCAGAGCAAGAGGGAGTAAGCCGAGAAAGAAAGTGGAATCAAATCACCATTCACTCAGTATGCCAGGCTGAAGCACCTGAAAGTTACTGCTGCATCCAAGAGAAGCTCAGTGTATAGCAACGGTGCTCAACCACGGCATATACGCACCGGGTAGGAGTTGCATCCAAAGCAGTTATTTCTTCATGGAAGTTAGATGGATGCAGTCTCGAGCAGTGTGTGATTTTTATATGTATTAGCAGAGACTTCAGATTATCACTCATTCTTTGTCCTTCACGCATTCACTTTTACAACACAGACGCTGAGCTCTTCCATGTGCCTATCCACATCCTTTCCATCCTTCTCTGAGTCTATGCAGAGAAACCTTCCTATCCAAAGCACAATCCCAAGCCAGCCCCTAAGCCCATCTCCTGTGATTTGCAACTGCTTACCCCTTTTGCCTGACTTTTTAACTCACCTCTAAGCATTATATTGCACACGTGCGTTTGTTCTTTATTAGATGGCTTCTCTACTTTAAACTTCAGGATCCGAGGGACTTTGTTCTTTTCACCACTGTTTCTCAGAGCCCAGAAGCATTCCTGGCTCATGGGAAATGTGAAAGAAATGTGTGTATCAGATGGCTTTTCTGCAGAAACAGAAAGCACCGTTCAACTGGACAACGAAGGAAGGGACTATTCTCGAAGGTGTGGGCAGAGTTTAGGCCAAGGAACAAAAGGTCATCGGCCCTCCAGGCTGGTACCAGCCCTGAGCACTTACCATCCCTTGACTAAAGGGGTAAGAGAGGGAATTATGGAGAATGTTAGGACAATGCTGGAACTTGGAGAAGAAGCTGATGGGGGAAGCACCTGACCAGAGCTGTTGCCTACAGTACAGGGACAAAGCCAACCTATCTTGGGAGCCAACCTAGCAGGGAGGGTGGGAGGGAAATATCCTTCCTGCTTTCCTTCCTTCCAATTTCCTGCTCAACCCATCATTGGCCTAACCCAGTGGGAAGCCAGACAGCCAGGGAACACATGAATGTGGTCCACAGTCCACAAAAATCAGTCTCACAGGCGGCAGGGTGAGGCAGAGAAGGATGGAACAGACGTGGAGAGACACATGGAAGAGCTCAGCGTCTGTGTTGTAAAAGTGAACCAGTGAAGGACAAGGAATGAGTGACAGTCTGAAGTCTATGCTAATACATATAAAAATCACACGCTGCTCAAGACTGCATCCATCTAACTTCTATGAAGAAAAAAATTGCTTCAGATGCAACTCCTCCCCAGTGCGTATATGCCGTGGCTGAGCACTGTTGCTCTACGCTACGCCTCTCTTGGCTGCAATAACTTTGGGGTGCTTTAGCCTGGCATACTAAGTGAATGGTGATTTGACTCCACTTCCCTTCTAGGCGCACCCCCTCTTTCCCTGAGTGCTTTGCCAAGGCCCGCCAGGTGCTTTGGGGAAAGGACCTGCCCCAGTCCCTCATGTCTCTGTGTCTTTGTTCACACTCTTTCTTCTGCCTATAATTTGCTTACCCTAGTCTCCTTTTCACCTTATGTTCTCGTTCTCTGGGCTAAATCCTGCTTTTCCTCAAGAACGACTTGAAGGTAATGGCTCGGATGCTTTTTATGACACCCGATTCCAGTCTGCTTAATTGTCTTTGTTTACTTAAGCCTTACGTGTCCCAAAGAGATTCAAGGTAGAAATCTTACACAGTTAACATCTACTTCACTTGGACTCTCATAACATTTTTAAATGCCTCTATTCACACTGTCATCCTTGTACTGTATTATGTTAAATTTCTGTTACAAGATTGTCCTTGAGAGCAAGGACTCTGGATTTATTTACTGTGAAACTCCAGCATCTAGACAATGGCCAGCACACGGTACTGGGTGAACACATAATTATTTAATGAATAAATGAGTGACAAAAAAGGAGTCTGAAGTGCCTCGCCATCCAGTATGACTCCAACCCACCGGATTTTAAAGCTTTAGAATTCAAGAAAAACATAATTGAATTTTGTGATTGTAAAAACTCGAGTGGAAGTGATTCTACTGATTTTTACGTACAGGTATATGGATAATTAAATCATTATTTAAGGTTAATTCATTAGCTGAAAATATAAATAG
Organism: Carlito syrichta; assembly: GCF_000164805.1. Lineage (NCBI taxonomy): Eukaryota > Metazoa > Chordata > Mammalia > Primates > Tarsiidae > Carlito > Carlito syrichta. The sequence continues at coordinate 683,073 of NW_007246719.1, read as the reverse complement.
TCCAACAAGGCTAAAACACCTAGAGAAGGAAATCAACAAATGGAGGGTGTGGATTTTAATAGAGCACCAAGGCATATCTACTCTCACGTATCAAAAACACCCTCCCAACTATAAATCACTATACAAATATTAATGAAGTATCATCATTGTAGTTAGTCATCATCACCTGGTAAGAGATACAGTTAACTACACCCTGAAAAATGATAAATATTTGCAATGAGGGTGGACCAAGTTTAGAATAAAATATTTCCACTTTTTCTGGCCTTTGTGGCTTTTTCTCTGTAACCTTAACGCTGGATAGACTTAACATTCCAAAGGTTCAGCCTCTGGAGACTAGGCAGACTCCTGAAATGAGGGAGGAAAAAAAGAAATACCCAGTGAACCTGATGGAGTCTTGGAAGGCAGAAGTGAGGTATTCCACAAAATCTGTCGTAGCTTAGGTCTCCTTCACTATTTTTTTCACTGTTTTTCTTTTTTTACATTTATTTTAAGATAAAATATTTCTGCATTGGATTCACAGATCTTAAGTGTACAAGTCTATGAATTTTGACAAATCTATATACACATACAACAATCTTATCACAAAATAGAGCATTTCCAACACTCCAGAAATTTCTCTTGTTCTTTCTTCCAGTCAATCCTTATCCTCCATAGGCAACGACTATGCTGATTTCTAATACCAGAGATTAGTTTTTTCTGTTCTTGAACTTTACACAAATGAGGTTATACAGTACATATTCATTTGTGACTGGCTTGTGACTCAACGTATGGCTATGAGATACATCCATATGTGTGTAACAGTAGTTCATTTCTTTTAATCGTGAGTAATATTATATTCCATTAATATACCACAATTTGATTATCCATTCTCCTATTTGATGACATTTGCATTGTTTATAGTTTTTGGTTATTATGAGTAAAGCAGCTATAAACATTCATGTACAAGTCCTTTTGCATACATATGCTTTCATTTTATTTGGTAACTCTCTAGCAATGGGATTTCTGGGTAGGTGTATGTTTAACTTTGTAAGAATTCCAAATATTTTCCCAAGATGATTATACATTTTTCATTCTCATCAGTGATATATGAGAATTTCAGTTATGCTACATTCTTGCCAACATGTAGTATCATCAATTTTTTAAAAAATTTTTTTATTTTAAAGATGTGGGGTACAATTCAGGGCTAGGTATACAAATGTTCATTATGCAGGAACCCTTGTTGATGAGGTGTGCCTCTCGCCGGCAGTTTCCCTCAACTGCCCATCCAACCCTCCCTCCCTTGACAGTTTCCCACCACTGCCAGTCCCTTTCTTATAGTATCATAGTATCATCGATTTTAAAAAATTTCAGCCACTGTAGTAGTCATGAGGGGTTATCTTATTGGAGTTAAATTTTTATTTCTTTGATGACTAGTGATGTTGAACATCTTTTCAGGTACTCATTGAACTTCTGTGATATCTGTTCAAGTCTTTCTACCATTTTCTGATGAGTGATTTGCCTCATTAAATTGTAAGAATTTAAAAAATATATTCTAGATACAAGTCCTTTTACACACACAAACACACACACACAGGAGGAAGAAGAGAATATTGAGAAAACAATTTTCTTAACAGTGTCTTTTGATAAGGAGATGTCTTTATTTTTGATGAAGTTCAATTTATCATTTTTTGTCTATGATTAGGGCTTTTTGTATCTTCTCTAAAAAAATTATTTTCTGGGCATGAAAGTCATGAAGACATTAGCCAAAAAAAATTTTTTTAGAAAATTTATAGTTTTAGGTGTTATGGTTAAGTCTATGATTCATCTCAATTACTATTTGTGTTTGGTGTGAGGTAGTGATCAATGTTCAATTTACTTTCTTATTTGGATATTCAGGTGTTCCAGCACCAATTCTTGAAAAGACTGTCCTTTTCCCATTGAATTTCCTTGGTACCTTTATCGAAAAGCATTTTATCAGGCATTTGTGAGTCTATTTCTGGGCTCTCCATTCTTTTGTACCGATATATTTGTCTTTCATTTAATCAGTATCACACTATCCCGATTACTGTAGCATTAGAGAAAATCTTCAAATCAATAGACAAGTAGAATCTTTTTCAAGATTGCTTTGTCTCTTCTAAGATCTATTCTTATACACATTTTAGAGTCAACTTGTCAATTTCTGGAAAAAAGTCATTTTCTTGCCAATGAAAACATATTTGACTGTGATTTCACTGAATCACTAGATCAGTTTGGGAGAGAACTGATGTCTCAATAATATTAGTATTCAACCTAACAATATTGATGGCATTCATGATAATTTTAAATCCAAGACTATGATATATCTCTTCATTCATTTAAGTCTTTTTTAGTTTTTCTCAGCAATATTTTATAATTTGCAATATAGTAGTCTTGCAAGCTTTTGTATAATTTATTCCTAAGTACAGAGGTTCTAATGTTACTTTCAATGTAATTTTAAAATTGGAACTTCTAGTGTTTTTTGTTGTTTCTAGTACACTTAAGTAATTTTTGTATATTCCTCCTTTCAAGGAATATTTTGAAAGTGGCCTTAGAAAAACTTGCTGATGTCTAGCAAATGAGGAAAAAAAATCCATTTGATTTTACAGTCTAGAATTATTCTGAATTAGCCCCACTATTCCTATCACTATAAACTTCCAACATGAGGAATAGAGATCACTTTGTTTTATGTGAAGCAGTCATAGTTCACTTTCCCCAGAGCAACCAGTGTCATCTCTGACATGTACTTTCAGAAACTTCCTGTCTGAAATTCTGTTTCTGGTAAACATTTAGGAGAAAAAGAAGGCTGTATTTTCATCAGTCACGTGTAACTATCCACGTGGACAGCCATCAAGGCCAGGAGTCTAGCTCCTTAACCAAAGATGCCATGTGGTGCTGCATGTATTTGTGGAAGATTCAATTTTTAAGCAGTAGAAAGCACACTGCATGCAATCATCTAAAAGAGTATTCTAGTACACATCCAGGGATATAAGGTTCCTGGGAAGCCAGGGTATGCAGCTATGCTTTTTAATTTTTTAAATGGATTAAATGTAGATTGAACTGGCAATGAATCACAACAAGGAAGAAATTCTAAAAACACCCAACAACTCTTGATGAAATGTTTTACTCTGCAGTCATGGTTTGTCTAATAATCTCACCTTGGACATCTCTGGAACACCCTTCTAGAAGAAAACATATTGTTTATAGGTTGTGTATAGCTCAAGGACACTTGGACCCTCGAAAGCCTTCTTTCTTTTGGAATATAAACCTTTGGGTGAGAAAGTGAAATTGTCTGTTCCAACAAGCTTGAAGTTTTTTGGGGGGCTTTTTTTTTTTTTTTTTGGTCACATCCTTCTCTGAAATGTAACCATGAACTTACACTGCAAAAGAAGACTAAGGTTAGGAGCAATAAGGGCTTTCCTAATAAACCCCTATGCCTTCCTGGGAGATATTGAACAGAAACACTGAAAATTCAACCCTTGAGATTCTCATCCATTTGACACTGGGCCAACTTTCCTATTTCGGTGAACTCACCTTATATTCTCAAAGTATCCCACTAAATACTAAAGAAAGCTCTAATTCTCCACAGTATAATTGTATAATGTAATTCTTACTGTCATAAAATAGCTACATGGACACACTGCAGAGAATTCATGACCATCTTCTGTGAAATAATACTCAGTGATTGACTTTTCATTCCCAGAGGTTGTACCATCACTAGATACTTCAGTAAAGCCAGAATTGCAATAGGCCATCCATTTAGTCTGGTGTTGTTTATTTAGCTTCTTTTAGTTTATCCTCTGGAGAAGCTTTTGATTCCAGAGAGATAGGGGGACATAACTCTATCAGGAGGAACTTAAGGCAAATTAGGTTTAATAACCACAGAGTTGAAATTTTGCCACTGTGCTTTCTAAATAGTCATTCCAATTTGTCAATATAGCATAGATTAGTTTGAGGATGATTTCAGACTCCCCTGTTGAGAGTTTTACACATGTAAAATCTCTTTGAGGTCAGAAGTTAAGTGTGCATAGTCACAAAAGACCTTCAGTCTCATAGCATAATAATACAATTTTATGGTCTAGGTTAAGAATTCTCCTCCGTTATTAAGACTGAAGAATGTACCTTGGACCCAAAGAAAACCTGCCCAAAGAGTGAGAAACGTGGCTACTGTTCTTATCCCAACAGCAGAGCTGCCACAGGGAAGGCAGAAGATAAAAGTAAGAAAAAGAAAACAAAAAAGCTTCCAACAGACAATTCACACATGTCACAAAAATCCACCCTCCTGTGTCTGAAGTCACACATATGTCTCTGTATTTCTATATTTAGGCTTATCTTTGCAATATCTTTGATTGTAGGAGTTATAGAGCTTTTTATTCAAATGGGCATTTGCAAACGATATGTTTTCATTTGTAATAGACATCATTTCAAATCATCCAGATAACACAAGCCCTCACTTAGTCCACAAATTTATGTGATTTTGGAATTGTCAGATTAAAGCCTAATTTGATGACCAAATTTCCTTGTAAATGTAATTAGAAATACAAGGCATGAGGCAACCATACGGCAGCTCTAGCTAAGTTAAAACTATCTACACATCCTAAAACTTTTACTCCTTTTCATTTGAATCATCCATGTCTTATATTTAAATACGGATTTCATCACCATCAACAACAGAATCATGGCCGGGCGTGGTGGCTCAAGCCTGTAATCCCGGCTCTTTGGGAGGCCGAGGTGAGGGGACTGGCTGGGTAACTTGGCGAGACCTCATCTCTACAATAAATCAAAAAATTACCCGGGTTTGGTTGCGTGCACCTATAGTTCTGACTACTTGTAAGGCTGAGGTGGAAGGATCGCCTAAGCCCAGCAGGTCATCGCTGGGATGGTCACGAGTGTGCCACTGCACTCGGGCCTGGGCAATGGAGTGAGACTCCAACTAAAAGAAAAAAAAAGAATCATTTTCATGTTGTGGGGAGCTCTCTTCAAAGATAATGTCACATCTTTTTGGCTTTTATGAAGAATGCCACATGCCCACTGCTGATGGAAGAAAGCCACACAAGCATTTGCAAAGCTAGGGAGAGCTACCGTGCTCAAGCTAGCACATTAGTGAAGGTACCATCGGCTGACATAACACCTAAGTCCCCATATCTCAGTAGTTTGCCAATAAAAAGAGTTTATTTCTCTTCTGTATGAAGTCTATACTGAGTGTGCATGTTGAGTGGAGCAGCTGTCCTCCATGTTGGAGTGTGGGGACCCAGGCTCCTTCCATCTTGAGGCTCTGCCATCCTCAACTTGCAGTTGTTAAGGTCACCATGCTCATTTGCATGGAGTTGGTGAAAATGGAAAAAACATGACAAATAGCTAGTGGAGGCTCCTCAGGGAGCTTGTATGTATCACTTCTGCTCATGTTTCATTGGCTAGAATCAATCACGTGGGCACTTGTAACTACAAGGGATGTGGGAAATACCATGTAGCTTTATGCCTAGGAGAACAGGGACATCATTATCATGAAAGATAACTGTGTTCATTTCTTGTTTAGTCAAATTAAATAACTTAACTGGCACTATTTAATAATAATAAAAAAAATTCATAAAAAACCAGAGGGTGTACATTTCTCTGCTTGTGGTCATACCAGAATTCCTGCACTAAGCCTCCTTAGTTATGTTTTCTGACTCTCTTAGAAGAAGCACTCCTTAAAAAGATGACATAATATGGTAGAAAAAAGCAATGGACTCAAGAATCATAAAATCTGAATTGTTCATCCACTCTGCTACACATTGCTTACTGATCTTGGACAAGTCACTCCCTAGGCTTCATAATGTTCAGTAAAATTAGAACATTACATTAGATGATTGCTAGGGTTTCATCTAAGTAACATTGTGTGATTTGCTGACTATATTTTGTTTTTCTATTTTTTATGATATATCTATAATTAGAAGAGTACTCAATGAATATGTAGTATGTTACTTATATTCTATAATACGTATCTTGTTTTTTTTCCTTTAAAATTACAGGGCTTTTGTGAGTGCCTGATAAAAGTTATTGCTTTTTTTTCCTCTGTAAACCAAGGCTTTTAAAGATTTACTCTCTTTCGAAAGTTCCTCTCTGCCTATTTTTTGTGGAACAAAGGTTAACAAGGATACCACTTTTGCCGATATCTACTCATTAAATCATTACAATCTTAGGTTTGCAGGATAAACTGGGTCATGAAGCGTACTGGCTGTCATCCTTAAGGACAGTGAGTGAGGAATTGAACTTGGGTTTTTTCAATTCCCAGCTGTCAAATTGCCTCTAGACAATAAATGGGATATTGTTTAACATTAAAATGCTTCCTGAAGGTCCTTGCCTTCTCTATATCCAAAAAACATTATAGAAAACAGATTTTCACAGTGAGATTTCTTCCCTTTTCTCTAATTTCTTATTTCCTCTACTTACATGGGTATAAATATGTGTGTGTGTGTATTTAAAATAACCGACATACTCTCCAATTTCCTTCTCCCTTGAACATATTTTTGCAGCTCCAATATTCTCAATAGGGAAATGGATAGGATTTTTTTAAACTTAATTCCTCCAGACTTTCCTCATTCTGCCCAATTCTTTCTAACAGCCTATGTCCCCATGTTAATAAGTTTACATAGGACAAGACGTGGACATTCTCCCATAGAGTAGCAGACGATGACATGCTTGCATGCTTCATTTTCTTGATCAGAGAGTATACAGTCGTGGTCTATTAACCTTAAAGCATTTCCTTTTAGTTAGTGGGGAAAAATCAACAGCAACACATCGCACAAAGACTTAAGGATCTGTTTCCTTTTGTAGTGTAAGTATCATAAGAGACCAGAAGCTCACACTTCATAATTTTCCCAGAGTAGCTATTTCTTTAATTCCCACTGGGCTCAAGAGAATGTAGATCTGGCCAGATACCTGGTTCCACATTACCTGTTTTCATCTGAGAACTTCAAAACATTTCACCAACACAGATTCATTCCCATCACACATATAAGATGTAATATTGTCCTCATTTTGCTAATGGGAAAATTGGGGCACTGAGAATATAAGTGATAAATTCAGAGTGTGTGGTAGAACAGAGAATTGTACCCAGGGCTCTAGAGAGCCCAACTAGATAAGACTTCCTCGGAGGCTGTGGATGGGCTCACGCTTTTAAAAATGACTTATTTTATTTTTAAGGCACAGAGAGACTGCTGAAGAGACGGAGGGATAGAAAAATTTAATAAGAAGTCTTACTTAGAAGGTTGAATGATGCATATTGTTAGAACTTGGAAATATCTTTCACCTGGAACAATTCAAGACACTGAAAAGCTGTGAAACTATTAATAAACAACAAAATAGGAAATGAAAAATATTCATAGGGATTTTTAAAAATAGAAATATCTTGGTCTAAATGCTAAATTTAAAAATGAAACCATCCCAGGTTCTTTTAAATACATGTTTTCATTATTGATTCTCACCAATGAAAACATATTTGGATGCTTTCAACTAGACACATTCTCCGTGTATCTATCGCTCCATCAGTATATTCCCAGTATGATCTTTGTCATTTGATACTTTCATTTGGACAAGGTAGGCTTGTATATGAAGCAAAACCCAAAATATGCCAAATGTGATGAACTGTTTCAGTTTTGAAAACATCAGCTTAGATAAGCTTTTTAACAATAAGACATTAATAATCTTCTGGGCATGATATGAAGCAACTTTAATGATTGATTAATAGCTCTCTGATGCAAACAGTGATAACAATGAATGTACATGTTCGTTGTTGTGTAGGCAGATAGAGAGATCGTGATTCAAATAAAAATTACCCTATAATTAATAAACAAGCACATACAAAATTCAAATATGCCTCTAGCCTTTAAAGCCAGTGAAAGTATAAAGCTTGTTAAGTATTTTTAATTTTACTGAACGAACAATCACTTATGAGATGAGAAAAGAGAGACAAAATAGTGGCTTTGCCAAAAAAAGATGAACTTTCACAAATTTGCCCAATAATATCATGCAATTAAGCAGATTTTCACATAAACCCCAGGCTGAAAAAAATTATATTAGGCTTAAAAAGAATTAGACAACCCACCCAAAAGAAATGCCATACTTTGCTTTTCTTGGTTTTTTCTCATTCAAAAATCTGTGTTAATTGAGAAATCTTGAGGTCATCTCCTGCAAGGTTAGTATTTGTGCCCTTTTATTGTGGGAGCAGTTAGAGAAAATGACAGTTCTCATGGTTGACCGTGAGACACATGGGTGGTGAGGCCCATAGAAACACCGGGGACAAGTAAGACTTTAAGAATGTTTATGGGACTTTTCAAATCCATCGGGAAGGAAGAGGATACGGAACACAGCTGTTGGAATGAGGTATAGAATTGTAAACCTTTTAGTAATTGTGTCATTGCCAAATTATATTTTGTCTGTAATTTCCTCAGTAAAGTGCTACATAGTCCAGAGAAGCTCGATATGTAACAACAATAAAAATGATGGGAATTGTAAATTGGCAGTTGTCTTGTGGTTTTCATAAAGCAGTGGTTCTCAAAAGAGTGGTCCCATGACCAAGAGTATCAGCATCTGGGGACTTATAAGAAATGCAATTTCTTGGGTCCCACCCCAGACCTACTGAATCAGGAACTCTAGGTAAGAGACTCAACAACTTTTATTTTAACAAACATACTAGGTGATTCTAACTCATCTTAAAGTTTGAGAACCACTGTTATAAGAATCAAGCAAGACTCATGGTGTAACCTGACCTAATGGGAGAGTTCAACAAAATGGAATCTTCTTCAGAAGGTTTAAGTGTTGGGTTTAGAATAAAGGTTCTATGTTTGTAGACACAGGCATAGTCTATGGACCAGGTAAGGATCTTTGAATCAAACACAAATTTGCACTGATTATCCTGCCTTGACCATTTTCCTCAGGGTACATTCTGGGGTTAAGTAGTAGCGAGTCATGAGTAGTAACCAACTTCCCAGAGTATCCTGCGAAAAGGCAACCAACAGGATTTCTGGCAACTTTTTTCTTGTTAAGGAATAATGCCTTAACAAGAATTACTCTCCATTTCCTTCCTAGCTGCTACTGAAACCAGAATGACAAACAAGAATTTGGACTAAATATGTTTGGGTCAGATAAAGAGAGGTTTAGCAAGTCGGATTTTATACACTATTTGGACATCACCAATTCTTCAAATATCAGAATATCAAATCCCATGTGAAATCCTTGTTTCCTTGAAATAGAGAGTTTGTGATACACATTTAAAATTATCCTAAAATTAATAAGCAAATATTTTCTCTATCTCTCCATCAATATTTTCTCAGTGTCATCTTTGTCACGGCTATGGAAAGATGCAGAGAAGAGCAGTAGCTATGACAGTTGTCGAGCAACCAGTATGGGACAGGATCTGGAGTCCTTCCTGTGCCAGGCATTGGCCCAGAAAGAGAAGGGTCAGTGTTGCCTCAGGAAGGGGACAGGGTAGTTGGGACAGGAGAGGCACTGGGGAATCAGGGAGGTGGTGATTTATCAATTGGCATGACCATGTGATGCATATGTACTTCGTGACAGCTCCATTTCAAGAGAAAGAGAATTGGCACTATTCTTTAAAAAGTACCAGGGCATGAAAAGACTATTCATATTGACATTGGTGGTCTTGTGACACTCACATTGGTTTTTGTCCATGGTTCCTGGCTCATGACTACCGTATCCCTTGTTACAATCTTTTGTTACAATGTTGGATGCTTTAGGCCTCAAGAAGCAAAATCTCTTCTATCTTCTCCTGCTCTTCTTTCATCTGCTCCAAGGCAGGACTCGAACCTTCCCACCTCTCTCTCCCTTCCATCCCGTGCTTTTCTGATTGTGGGTCTTAAGACCCTCCCCAGATAGGGTCCTACCCTATATCTTGGGAATGGAATGCTGCTGTCATGGGACTTCCTTAAAAACCTGAGAAGAGCTGGGCTTGGTGGCTCAGCCCGTAATCCCACACCTTGGGAGGCTGAGGTGAGTGAATTGTCTGAGCCTGCGGGTTCGAGACCCGCCTGGGCAATTTGGCGAGACCTCATCTCTACAATAAATCAAAAAATCATCTGGGTGTGGTAGCGCATGCCTGTAGTTCCAGCTACTTGGAAGGCTGAGGTGGAAGGATCACCGGAGCCCAGCAGGTCGAGGCTGTGGTGGCCGGGTGCGGCCACTGCACTCCAGTCTGGTTGACAGAGTGAGATTACAACTCAAAAAAAAAAAACCTGAGAAGACTGGATTCAGGGAGTTTTTGGAGAGCTGGACATATAGAGGTTCTTGGAGGGTGGTGCACCCAGGGCATCCACCTTCCCTCATGCCTCATCCTATGCATCTCTTCATCAATATCATTTGCAATATTCTTTATAATAAACCAGCAAACACAAGATTTTCCCTGAGTTCTGTGAGTTGCTCCACTAAATTAATTGAACCCAAAGAGGGGATCATGGGATCCCTCGCTTGAAACCAGTCAATCAGAAGTCCAGAGGCCCAGACTTGCGACTAGCGGAAGGAGGGTCAGTATTAAAGATTGAGCTCTCAACCTGTGAGATCTGACACTATCTCCAGGTAGACAGTGCCAGAATTGAATTGGAGGACACCCAGGTGGTGATTGCTGCTTGGTGGTTGAGAAAACCCCCCCACATTTGGTCACAGAAGTCTTCATCTATGTGGACTACTCTCTGTGAGAGCAGAGAGAAAAAAACCTGGTTTGAGAGAGAGTTTTCCAAAAGCAATGTTTTGACCCCATAGGCCTCTTTGGTATCTCTTGGGTAGCATCTGAATGCGGATGGGAAGGTCTCCCCACGTGTTTGGCAAGCTGTTTTCTCTTACCATAGCATTAGTTACATTGTGTTATAAATATTTGTTTGTCTTTGTCCTCCACTGGACTACAGCCTCCCAGAGTACAAGGGCTCACTATTTCTCTCTCCTTTCGGTTTCTTCCTTCTCATATTATCCTAGAGTGTCTGGTACAAGGTACAAGTAGGTAATCAATGAATGTTTTTGAATGAATGAATAAATACTTGCAAACTGACTAGATCTGGCTGCTGAGAGTTGATAGCCAAGACGCAAGCAAGAGATGCCTCTGGTTCCATTCCAAGATTGGCTGGCTCTAAGTTCCGGATGAAACCATAGACCAAACAACAATAACAATAACAACAACAAAACAGATTCCTTTGGGTGTCTGTGGGAGACAGAGGCTAGTAACAGAAACCAAGAGATGTGTAGTTCTATAAGAGGTGAGACCAGAAATCATATCTTTCTTGAGATATCAGAATGCTTCAGAAATAGGAGTGAGACAGGATATGGGAATTGGTAAAGGGTGGCAAAGTGGTGAGCAGAAAACACACACACACCCTCTCTCTTTTGCTTAGGTGCCTTGTAGAGTTTGCTGGAAAGCTGATTTTGAGTAAGGAATACTGTAGTCACAAAGAAATTTGGGAAGGACATCCTTGGGCCAGGAAAAACTAGACTCTGGGAGACAATCACAAATAATCTAGAACATAGAGACTTTAAAAAGGACATTTTAATGAAAGGTAGAATCTCTGTTTGTATAATTTTTCTGTTATCATTTACCTGTGTAACACTGGTTCTCTTAGAAATCATCCTGTTTGTAACGTATTTTGTAACATTACAAACAACTGACTTAAGAGTAGGAGTATCTTAAAAATCATAAGCAGTTATGGAGTGTTTGTTGAAGGTTTATATGAATCATGGCAAAGGTTGTGTGTGTCTACTGGGAAGAACCCAATAATATTTGGGTGGGAGCTGGTTTTATCACCTATCAGTTGCCCTAAATGCCCCAGGTGACTAAGCCAGAGAAAACAAAAAACTAACTCAGGGAACTTTTGATTAGAACCAGGAAGTACATCCTCACCATTAGTTTGATAAAACATAGAAATAGCTACTGAGAGAGCCGGTACCCACCATCTATGAATATTCTAAAGTAGAGAAAAGACCTCACTGATTCTGAAGAGTCTTTGGTCTTCTTAGTCTGGAGTCAGGACTCGGGTCTGCTCCATCTGGAACCTAGACATTTTCTCAAGACTTCTCGAATCACTCTGATTCATGCTATGCTTTCTTGACCCTCGCCTCCTTCCTCTCTTTCTCACCTTTATTTTCAGTTCTTTCTCTTCTTTCCTTTCTTCCTTCCCACTATTGACTGTCTCTCTGACCTTCCTGTTTCTTTCTCACCAAGATCTCTTTTAAGTCCCTAGACTTCTTCCTCTTTTGTAGCTGTTTTAGGGAATGTGGCAACCAGGCTAGCTGTGCCCCGACATCAGCCAGAGGTGATGGGGCTTGTGAAATGCCCTTCAAAGAGCCTGTTCAGCCTGGGACTGGGGAACCACTGCTAGGTTGGCTTTGACAGATGCAGCCCAGAGGGGGCTGGCAGGGCGGAAGGCAGTCTCCTCTAACCAGCTAGGGAGCATCTCCAGGCCAGTGGCCAGAAGGGAATTCCTACCAGCTGAGACAGTCAAGTCAATGGGTCCAGCCACCTGGAGCAGAGCTACCTCCACTGTTTACAAGAACAGGTGAGCAATGAGAATCAAGTGAGTACCTGAGCAACAGGACCTGCTGGTTTTCAGGGTACATTCATTCCCCATTCATGCCTCTGGACCTTTCAGTTGTCATTCTACACTCACCAGGATCCAGTGCCTTCCTGCTTCCTCTGGGCTGTCAGATCCATTGTTCTCCCCAATACTTTGACTTTTCCTCCTGGGACAGAACTTCATGCCCGGAACACATTCACTCATTCCTCCTCTCCTTCCTGCCCTTATCCAAACTCACCAATCTGTGTCCTCTTTCTACAGAGGCTGCTTTTTCAGGTGAATTCCTTTGAAGGTTGAGGTTCTGAATCTCTTGTCTTTGCGTTCCCCACAGTGCCTGGAACCCAGGACACTGAAAGTACTCAAGACGTGTGTTTGTTCACTTGATCTTATTGAAATGACATCACTGTCCTATCCCCAGCTGCTATCTCCCTACTTTTTCTTTCCGAGACACTCTAGAAAGGTAATTGCCTGCAGAATCAGAACACTGTGACAGTCCTGGTTCCATCTTCACTCCCCGTGAGTCCTTGGGGAAGTCGCTTAACCTCTCTGAATCCAGTTTCTGATTGCAGCACGAGAAGTATAACAGTTTTCTGTGTTCTGTCTCATAATGTCATTGGGATTAAATGAGAGAATGTGGCTACAAGATTTTGTGGATTAGGAAGTGCTATATATTTAGAGTACATCTTATGGTGAAGCCAGTCTGAGTTAATGACTAGCAATAGCTTAAAGTGAATATTACTCTTCTCTGCCAGGTGCGGTGGCTCAAGTCTGTAATCCCAGCACTCTGGGTGGCCAAGGTGTGTGGATTGCGTGAGCCCACAGGTCGAGAACAGCCTAGACAACTTGGCGAATCCTCATCTCTACAATAAATTAAAAAATTAGCTGGGGATGGTAATGCATGCCTGTAGTTCCGGCTACTTGGAAGACTGAGTCGGAAGGATCACCTGAGCCCAGCAGGTTGATGCTGGGGTTGCCTTGAGTATGCCACTGCACTCCAGCTTGGGCAACGGAGGGAGACTCCAACTAAAAAAAAAAAGAAAATTATTTTTCTCAGATAACTTATGTACTTGCATTACGAGAGAGGACACCATTAAAAAAAATCTAATTCTGTTCAGTGAAGAGTTGTCTATTATGTGTTTTGTAATTTCATATACATTGTGGAAATTTGGAAACAGGTATAAGAAATGGCTGCTTTTCTGAGAAAATATGACATAATTAGAAGTGGTTGGCTGGGCACAGTGGCTCACACCTGTAATCCTAGGATGTTGGGAGGCTGAGGTGGGAGGATTGCTTGAGTTCAGGAGTTTGAGACCAGCTCAGGCAACATAACAAGACCTTGTGTCTATTTAAAAAAAATAAAAAATAAAAAGGAAAAAAGAAGCGGTTAGACCACCCTGGAATTTTTATACATGGCTCCAAGATTTTGGAACTAGACTTTTCAGATAAGTAAAATTAAAAAAAGAAAAAAAAAGGAGACCAATATTGAATTGTCAATTTTTAACTTTTAAAAAAAATCTATTTCATAGTTTTAAGATTATGATGAGAATTTGTATAGAATAGCATAGAAAACTAACATCAATAAAAATTGATTAAAAACTTGACTCACGGGAGCTTTATGAAAAACATAAAATATTTCCCTGATCTTTCTCACTTTACTTTGTGCTGCTATATGCTTTGTTATGGGCAGGAACTGGGTATCACTGCTTGGGAGCCCCCTTGCTTTGACAACTAGTTGGTTGCATTGTGTCAGTGTGAGATTCTGTACAAGGTCCCAAAACTCTCGATATGCTATTTTCTCTTTTGTAAAATAGGGTTTGGACTAGAATGTGTGCTATCCAAAACGGTAGCCACTTAAATTTAAATTAAATAGAATAAAAAAATCTTAATGTCTTAGTGGCACTTGCCACATTTCAAACGCTTAACAGCCACATGTGGCTAATGGTAATCATATTGGATGGCACAGATTAGACCCCATCCAGCACTGCAGAAAGTTCTGTGGGAGACTGCTGAACTAGATGATTTCTAAAGTTGTTGTTCTTTTTTTAATTTTAAAATTCCAGGAGTTTTGTGGTCACATGTAGCCCCGCTTAGCTTCTGAGTCACAGTGGGATTTCGCAGTAGTGAAGTTTTTAAAAGTCCTTCAATTGCCTCTTAAATCTGAATGGTGAAGATAATTCTTATTTAACTCTGATAGAGCGCATGGATACCAATTGTTGCCTAAGGAGTATCGGTTTTATTGTGAATGCTATGTAGTTTGGTTAAACCATATTCAACCTCTGTATCTATCTGAAAGGTTGTCCTTCATTTGAATATCTACTTTTTCTAATCCATACCAGGTCTTTCTTTCTCTTCCTTCCTTCCTTCTTTCCTTCCTCTTTCTTCTTTTTGTTAAAAATCTGAGATTAATCTTCCTGAACATTTTCATAATCTTATAGGAAAAGCTCATCTAAATGATAAGTAGCTTCTTTTTCTTCTTCAATCTACCAAAAAATTGCCAATGTGTTTTTAAAACCACTATTTTTATAGGACTTGTGTAAACAGTGTTTTGGACTCCCTCTGTTGAATCGGCCCCAGCTGCTAGCAAGTATTGTTGTGAGATGTGCCATCATTGGTGATGTGGATGAGGAGCAAACTGAGATGGCTTGGCAACATGCAGTGCCACATAAATTAAGCCATTGTCACTGCTGTTAAGGAAAAGCACCCATGCCATTTCAGTTCCATGCACACTTGAAGATAGAGGAAAAGTACTCAGCATTTGCTATCTGAATCTGAAAGAGCAAAGTTGTTAAAAACAGTCAAGTGATTCTAAATTTACAGAATATTAAAAAAAAATAAGAGCAAAAAATATGAGAGTGAGAGAAAGAGAACTCAGAAGTCTCTAAAAATGACTCAACAAAATCGATCACCAGAAATAAATTTCTGAAGATCAAAGCCTATCTACTCAGCAACATTTTATCTCTTTTTTTTTTTTTAGTTGGGGTCTTACTCTGTCGCCCAGGCTGGAGTATAGTGGCATGATCACGATACACTGCAGCCTCAACCTCCTGGGCTCAGGTGGTCCTTCTGCCTCACCCGCTTGTGCAGCTGAGACTACAGGCACATGTCACCACACCTGGTCAATTTTTTGATTTTTTTGTAGAGACAAAGTCTCACTATGTTGCCCAGGCTGGTCTCAAACTCCTGGGCTCAAGCAATTCTCTCGTCTCGGTCTCCCAAAATGCAGGGATTACAGGCATGAGCCACCGTACCTGGCTCAGCATCCTTCCTTAAACTTTATTTTTCTCTGAGAAAGCAGAGGTTATGGGGCCCAATATCATTCTCTCTTGCACCTTGAAGTTAATAAAATAAAACAAGAAAAATCTGAAGATACCTGGTTATTATAAATATGAGGCAATATTGATTGGCCAACTGAATTGGCAAGAACATTCAGTGAGATCTAATGACATAATCCATCCCAGCTTCACAGACTCACAAACTCTGACCCTGGTGCCTGCTCACAGACTCTGCTTCTTGTCAGTTTCGCGATGTTGTCCTTATTAACCATACTGCCTGAGTATGCTGCTTAGAGCGGAGAAACTCTGCCCCCAGAGTGGGCTTGTGTCAACATTTTTCTTGCAAATTCCCATTTTCTGGTCATTAAAAAGCTTTCGACACAGAAATAACTTTGCAAAAGTTCAAACTTTAAAAGGAATAATTTAGCAGCTTAAAAACAACACTCGGGCCACACCCATAATTTAAAATGTTCTAGCTGCCTTTGTGGCCTGGGCTTTTGCAAAATGGGTAAACTTAGAATATGAAGGGACTCAGTCCTTGGAGCAGTTCCAAGGATTGGTTCTTTGCGTTTGGTGAACTGGAATGAAGTTCCTTAGTGGTAAGTTTTACTTGTAGGATCGATTTTGTCAGAATGTAGTCTGGCTTCAGCTGGAAAGCGGTCTTTCAATGACTTCCTCAGAGTTATGAGGGAAGAGTGATTGGGCCTAGGATGGGGTACATAATTTGGGAGACCCAGTGCAAAGTGAAAATGCTGTGTTCAAAATTATTAAGAATTTCAAGATGGTGACAGCAGTGCATTACACTGAGTGTGGAATGTTTCTAAGTGTGGGGCCCTGAGAGACCGCACGGTTGTATGCCCATAAAGTTGACCTGTTGGGCCTGTTCCCTCTTCCCTTCTTTCCTCCTTCCTTCCCTCCTTTTCTTCTTTCTTTCCTTTCTCTTTCTTCCTTCTCTTCCTATCTTTTTTCTTTCTTCCTTCCTTTTTTTCTTTTAGTGTTCTCAAGGTATAAGAATTTTGCTGTTTCTAATCACTACTATTGAGCATTATTGACTCACATATAATTTACATATGAGTTTTGTCATTTTAACAGGTTCTGTCTTAATTATTTTACAAAATCCAAATATTTCCAGTGTTCTTTCCAAATGCTGTTTAACAACAACAAATAAAACACTTAAGGGAAGATGGTTTTTCTGAAGTTTGTAAAATGTTTTCATATTTATTTTCAAACGAGATCTTCAAAATAATCCCATGAGGTTGTTAAATTAAAATAAACCCATTTTTCAGATTAAGGAATGGAGGCTCCACTGTAAAGTTAAGTCATTATGGGTAAAAGTAGGATCAGAACTTTATTCTCTTGAAACTTAATCCTGTTTTGAATACAAGGACGCCAGCTATCACAAAGCTTAATTACCAAAAGGGAGGAAACCTTGGACCAAAAAATAAAGGAAATATTGTGAAATGAGATTTTTTTTTCATAATGCTGGAATTGGGCCAAACTAACAGTCCCTGAAAAGACTTTAAAATATCATGTTTTTATTAAACTCGTTCTGATTCAGGAGACCAGCCCTCTAGGCCAGCTGAATCCATGTGGCAAGAGGTTGTGCTATAATTGGACTTGTTTACAACTTGGTAGGCCAAAGGGGTGGATGGGGCTAGTCATGGACTACTGTTGAATACTAAGAAAAACTTCAGAAAAGACTAGATGATAGAAACTTGAGGTTTTAGGCTTATATGTGTTTATTGAAATATTATGGGTCCTGCATTTCTCAGTAAATTCCATGAATTGTTAATAACGTATTACTTTTAAAAAAAGCAGCAGCTCTTTTTGGAGAAACAGTGACTTTAACAAAGTTAAACAGATTCTTAACTGCAGGACATCTCTAACCTTTAATGAGCCTCTGTTATTTGTGGCTCCCTAAAGGAGAGAGTAGCCTTTCCAAACTTACTTGACTACAGAACATCTTACTTTTTATTTATTAAAAAGACCTCTTTATTTATTTATTTAGTGGGCTGGTGCTTTATAGAACACACTTTGGATTAAAGAACCAATATGATTGATTATAGTCCTGTACAGGGTTAAATTGTGGTCCTCGAAAGATCTGTCTACCAGGAACCTCAGAATGTGACTTTATAGGGAGTGAGGGCCCAAAAGTAGATGTAATTTAGGTAATAATCTCAAGATGAGATCATCCTGGATTTAAAAACTTTAGGGTAAGCCCTACATCCATTGACAAATGCCCTTATAAAAGAAAACAGAGTGACGTTTGAGACACACAGACAAGAAGGTCATGTGAAGAAAGAAGCAGACATTGAAGACATGTTGCCACAAGCCAAGGAATACCAGGTTCCAACAGAAGTTGGGAGAAGCAAGAAAAGATTTTCCATGAGAAACTTCTAGCCTCCAGAACTGGTTCTTTAGCCAAAGGCATCATTTTGGTCTTCAGACTTCCAGAACTGTGAGACAAGTTTCTATTCTTTGACGCCACCAAGTTTGTGGTCCTATGTTACAACAGCCCTAAGAAACCAATGCAAGTCCTGTCAGTAAGTGCGAACCAAGAAGTGTCCTCCATTTTAGGCATGGGAATGTGTTCATCCTTGCTAGGATCGCTCTGGGGAAATGGAAGTTGCTCTCAACTAGGTAAGTTGAAATGAATGAACTCTATAGAAAAGGCCAAAGCCGTCAGCAGTCCAACAGCTGTCTAAAGGGAAATGGCATGATATGGGACAAAGAGTCATTGGTAAGGCTCCTAACAATGCCACTCCTGTCCTATGGGGATTCTCCCACGGGTCGCCAAGTTGCCTGTGGGGTGAGACCCCTAAATGCTCTGCACAGTCTCGCCCCTGCCGCCTGGCTCTCAAATAAGACTGGGAACATTTCCAAGCTTGCTTTGTATTCCGGCTCCTCTGAGCACGCTCATGGTTTGTTCTCTTTGCTCTTAGTTGAAGAGGGCATTTCTTTTCTTTGTCTCTGGGCAGGCTTTCCTCCTCATTGTTGCCTTTGTCATTTATTTCTGCCCTGTAATTGGGCAGTATCATAAGGGCTTTCTTTGACTCAGAGCGAGGAGGAGTTGTGTTAAATAAACGAAACTAGTTCTCTAATGACTTGTGTGCTTATTGTCTATTAGCAGAAGTGGCTAAAATGTCAAAGAAGCTTTTGCTCCATGGCTTTCACTCTGGAGGCTTAGAGGTTATGGCGGCCTGGGAGAGCACTTGAGTTATACTGGATTTTGTAACTGCTATTTAGCACACCATAATGCCAGTGGAAAGCTACGGCTGATGCACTCAGGCCTTTCCCCTTCTGGAGACTCAACATGGTGATGCTCACTGGCCCCCACCCATCTCAGAGAATGATTGGAAGTGCCGGCCAGAACTTTAGAAAACCACTCATCCAATTGCTTTGAGCAGTTGTTGAACACTTGCCTTCTCAGAGCCTGTCTGGAGGCAACTTCCTTCTGTCACACCGGTAGGGGGCATCTTGGAGGAGACAAAAGTGGCTAGGGAAGCGAAGGCGGGCACTTCTGGACTCTTGCTTGTCTGCTGTGTCCTCTGCCCCTCCTGACAAGAAAGCAAATTGAAAGGGAGCCTGGTGCCAAAACAACTTCCTGGTGCCACTGCAAAGAGCAATCTGACTGGTAGTGGGGAAGTGATTAAGAGGTGGTGAAAGGGGGGACTAGTAGAAATTTTCCCCCTGTGACTGACCCATAAATTTTAGAAACCCTGGTGATCACCCCTATTAAAAAGGCAAAAATATGGGCCAAAGAGAGGTTATTCCAAGTTCATCCCGAGACACCGGGGCAGTGCTGGAAAATAAACTTCTGACTCCTGATTCCTGTTCTACACACCACTCCGAGAGAACCACGTGACCCCCAGCCTGTCACCCCACTCATAAATATAAGCAGATGAAGCCACTTCCAGAATTCCTTTGCCTACCCCTCCCATTTTAACTAAACGTCCATACTAAGCCAGAGAGCAGGAGCAAATAAATAGGTTAGACAGTGAAAGCTTTCAGGGACTTTGTGCAAGAAAGCAAGGAAGCCAAAAGGCAATAGGTAGAAAAAGACCAGAGAAACATCTGGAAAAAATACCACAGGGCATAATTATGATAACGGCTCCCAGAAAGGTCCCAGCTTAAGATTTCCAGGGATTTTTCTTTTTCTTATCTATTGTACACCCCCCACCACCCCAACCAAAAGCAAAGCAGACCTCCTTGCCCGGGTACCTCCCATCACTTCCAGACTTCTGCGTCATTAAAGAACACAAGTGCTTTATAAATCTCTCTCGAGTTATCTTGTTATTTTTAATATTTATTTGCTTCTAACATGCAGGCACCATAGACTGTCTTTTAATGATTTGAGATTGGATAATTAGGTAATAGGCATATCTGAAAACAGATACTCTTTAAGATGCAATTCCTTTCTTTGACGAACAGGTCAGGAGAATCCGCTCTGGGCTGTTTTTCAACAAGACAATCCCTCTCTAGGGGGTTCAAAACACATCTTTGCCCCTCTTCAGCCAGCGCTTGTTAACACCCTGTCGCAGTGAAACTGACCATGTTTAAATCAAACATCCAAGCAAAAATCTGAAGGAATGGAGGCTAATTCAAGAATGTAAGATCCATTAAACTATGCAAGTATGCATGAACTGGAAAAAGTGGATACCATACATAGTGCTATAGCCCTCAGCTGTTAGCAGGTGCGAGTCAGTCAGTTGTACAATTCATTTGTCTACCTAATTGCACTGAAGATAGGCTTTTACTTTGCTTATAACATCTCTAATGAGTAGGTTTTCAGTTCGATCTAACTAATTAATTCTTGTTAACTTCCTTTGCATTGCTGTTCTTTTAATTTAACCAGAGACAGCCCAGAGTTGCTACTAGTGTTTAGTCTCAACTAGATTACTCCAATTCATTAAGGGCTGTAATTGTTGGTCATACCCTTCCAAGCGGTCATTACAACCTCTGGCTTGCATATTGAATAACAGCAATTTCCTGACTCCAACAGACTCTTGTGTGAGGGAGGAAAAAATGCTAATAAAGAAAGAATAAATGATTCTCGACTCCATTCAGGGCTGTGTAGATTTCTTTTGCAGCAGGCCCCCTACCTCCACCCTGAGCGAAAACAATACGAACCAAGCGAAGCATTCCCTGCTACTGTGATTACAGCATCCGTAAAAGTGATTATATGGCTGCTGTAATCAACTTCAATGAAAGCTGCCTGTTAGAGCTTCAATAATTACTCATTTCTGTTAACAGCTTGCTTTCAGTTTAGCACTTTGAGGCCAAGGAGAGAAGGAAAAAAACAACAACAAAAAAAACTTGGGGCATTTTAATAAAGGATCCCACTCACATGGTCTTTTTGGGGGGTAAGTGCTTGTGTGTGGGCAAAAAAAAAAAAAAACCCGCGCATGTTAGTTTTTGTCCTTTTCTTAATAGCAGTCCCCTTTCATTTTAAGCTTAGATTCTATTTAACCAGCAAAAACACAAGTTCACACAGGGTTCAATCATGTACTGAATGTTTACTGAAGGAGGCACAATAGTTTAAATAAAGTGGTGGTTTTAAATATTTTACCCATTTCTTTAAACAAATTGCCAATCCTTAAAGTCCGTGCTAAACACATTTCAAAAACAAAATACCACAAGGATCTTTCAATAAAACCCCCACACTGAGTGTTTCCTTTTCTCTCCTGCACGCCCTCCTTCTCCCTAGCTTAGGATGCATTTTATTATTATTATTTTTTTAGGGGAGGGCAAGTTTGGGAGAATAAAATGTGTCCAAAAGTCCTTCAAACATTTGCTCTAAATGGATTCTTTGGAGGAATGAAGCAAAAGAAGAGATTATTCTAAGCCCACCAGTCTCAGTCTTTCAGGTGATCAAGTTTTGAGGGTTTTGAGCAAGATGTGACTAGCAGATAGAGACATGATTCTGACCCATGAGAGTACAAGCCACGCACTTCCCACAGCTTGGAGCATTTCTGAAAGACAAACAAGTTGCATACACATAATATTTAAAAAATTAGAGACCTTGTTTACATTAATGACCGAAAGCAAGACTACTAACCTTCAAAAATTATTTGAGCTCAGTTACAATCCAATAAACTTACTCTCCTCCCTCCTTCTCTCCCAAATCCAACACTCCAAAAAGAAAATACCAGAAACATTATAAGAAAGTTTAATCCTGTTATCTCTCTCTCTCTCTCTCTCTTTTTTTTTGCGTTGGAATCTCACTCCATTGCCCAGACTGGAGTGCTGTGGCACACTCACATCCACCCCAACATCGACCTGCTGGGCTCTGGCGATCCTTCCGCCTCACCCTTCAAAGAAGCTGGGGCTACAGGCATGCTCTACTGTGCCCGGCTATTTTTTTAAAAATTTATTGTAGAGACGCGATCTCACCAAGTTTCCCAGGCTGGTCTCGAACCCGCGGGCTCAGGCAATCCACTCACCTCGGCCTCTCAAAGAGCAGGAATGACAGACTGAGCCACTGAGCCCCGCCGATCCAGTTATATTTCTCTGCCTTCAAAGTTCAGATACTTTGGGTAATCAAAATTTGCATGAAATTTCATACCAGATCTAAACTTTTTTTTTTCCCTCCACAATATATGACATCAAAAACATATCAAGTTCAAATTCTGGTAACTTCTAAGATTGCTTAGAGAAAAAACCCAAAACACTAAATGTTATTATTTTATTTTTCTCAATGACTAAATGATCAGTGAAGGAAGTCTACCAAGTTTTTGAAAACTGTGATATGAAAATAGTTTCATGTGCCACATGATGATGTTTTTGTCATTATGACACTGCATACGCCACGGTGGTCCTATAAGATTATCAAACTGTATTTTTACTGTACCTTTATTATGTTTAGATATACATCAACTGCCTACATATTCAGTTGAGTCACATGGTGTGCAGGTGATAGCCTAGGAGCAAGAAGCTAACCAGACAGCATATAGTTGCAGCGATGTGGAATCAACCTTAATGCCCATCAGGTGATCAGTGGATAATGAAAATATGGAATATATCGGGGGGGGTACAAAATAATGTGTACACATTTTAAGAGAGGTTATCTATGTATTACTTTCAGTTCTCCATAATCAGAAATGTCTGGACGTTGATGGTATCCACTTTGAGCGCTCCCTGTAATTGCAGAAGTCAATACTACCATAGGTGTGCGGTGGCCTGTTTCATCTAGGTTTGTGTAAATGCATTCAATGTTCTTACAGTGACAAAATCGCCTGAGGATGAGTTTCTTGGAACATATCACCATCATTAAGAGATATATGATTGTATAATCAAAATTTCTTTATAAAATGAAGTTTTGATTGGGCTCTGTGGCTCAGCCTGTAATCCCAGCACTTTGGGAGGCCAAGGCAAGCGATTACCTGAGCCCGCAGGTTTGCGACCAGCCCGGGCAACATGGTGAGACCTCGTCTCTACAATAAATCAAAAAATTAGCCAGGTGTGGTAGCACAGGCCTGTAGTTCTGGCTACTCAGAAGGCTGAGGCAGAAGGATCACTGGAGCCCAGCAGATCAATGCTGGGGTGGCTGTGAGTATGCCAGTGCACTCCAGCCTGGGTGATGGAGCGAGACTATGACTCAAAAAAAAAAAAAAAAATGAAGTTGTGTTTTTATCAATAGCAAAAATTCTATAGACTTTAATTTTACTTAACGTTTTCTTTAAAGGGCCAAATTTCACCAATTTTGAAATTTCATTGCATTTTCCTATACAGCATTTGGTGTTTTTTTTTTTGTTTGTTTGTTTGTTTGTTTGAGTTGGAGTCTCACTCTGTCGCCCAGACTGGAGAGTGGCCGCTCCCGGCCACCGCAGCCTCGACCTGCTGGGTTCCGGCGATCCTTCCGCCTCAGCCTTCCAAGTAGCTGGAACTACAGGTGTGCGCTACCACACCTGGCTCATTTTTTGATTTATTGTAGAGATGAAGTCTCTCTAAGTTGCCCAGGCGGGTCTCAAACCCACGGGCTCAGGCAGTTCACTCACCTCAGCCTCCCAAAGCGCGGGATTACAGGCTGAGCCAACGAACCCGGCTCTATACAGCATTTGGAGAGAGGATAACTTGTCCTGGAAATAAACATTGTTCAGTGGAACACGTGACAGCATTTAGCACATGAGCAAATTTCCACATTTCTGGGACTTACTCATTTCGGAGAGCAAGGAAACATGTTTTCATTTGTTTTCCTTCATAGCTGTTCCCCTGGCACATTTCTTATCTTTCTTTAAATTTCAATATCTTTAGGGGGGTATAAATGGTTTTTGGTTACATAGTTCCATTATAGAGCATCAAAGAAGTCTGGGCTTTCAGTGTACCTACCACCTCCACCTGTGCACACTGTAACAGATAAGGATTTTTTGTTCCTCCTCTGCTTCCCATCCTTCCCCCTCAGAGTGTCCAATGTCCATTATGCCGTTCTATATGCCTTTGCAGCCCTTAATTTAGGTCTCACTTACAAGTGAGAAAATGTGGTATTTGTTTTTCCATTCTTGCATTCATTCACTTAGGATGATGCTCTCCAATTTCATCCAAGTTGCTGCAAAAGATATTATTTCATTCTTTTTTATGGTTGATTAATATTCCATGATATATAATTAGGGCCCCCAAAATATATACACGTCTTATGAAAGGAAGAAGCTGTATTAAAATTGCAATACTCAATATATACTAACAACAAAACATGAATACAAGTCACATTTGACTTCTGCAATTATGAGAGGTGCTCAAAGTGGTTACCATCAGTGTCCAGACACTTCTGATTATGGCACACTAAAAGTAATATTGATAGCATCTCTTAAAATGTGTATACATGTTTTGACACACCCAGTGTATTCCACATTTCCATTATCAACTGATTACTTGATGGGCATTAAGGTTGATTCCACATCTTTGCCACCGTGAATTGTGCTATAATAAACATACAAGCGCAGGTGTCTTTTTTGTATAATGATATCATTTCCTTTGGGTAGATACCAAATAGAGGGATTGCTGGATCAAATGGTAGATCTGCTTTTAGTTCTTTGAAAAATCTCCATACCAATTTCCATAGACGTGGCTCTGGTCTACACTCCCACCAACAGTGTATAAGCATTCCCTTTTTACTGCACCTGCACCTTGTTTTTTTAATAATGGTCTCTCTGACTGATGTAAGGTGGTATCTCATTGTGGCTTTATTTGCATTTCTCTGATGATTAGTGATATTGAGTATTTTTTCATATGTTTGTTGGTCAATTGTATATCTTCTTTTTGTGTATCTTCTTTTGAGAGAGTTCCTTTCATGTCATTTGCCCACTTTTTAATGGGGTTCAATTTTCTTGCTGATTTCAGTTCTCTATAGATTCTGGATAGTAGTTCTTTTTCCGATGAATACTTTGCAAATATCTTCTCCCATTCTGTTGGCTGCCTGCTTACTCTGTTGGTCACTTATTTTGCTATGCAGAACCTTTTTAGTTTAATTAAGTCCTTTAGTTGTTGCATTTGTTTTGGGGCTCCTTGCTATAAATTCTTTGTCCCGGAAAATCTCCAGAAGAGTTTTTCCTAGGTTTTCTTCTAGGATTTTTATGGTTTCTGGTCTGACATTTATCTTTAATCCATCTTGAGTTAATTTTTGTATATGGAGAGTGATAGGGATCAAGGTTCGTTTCTCTGCACGTATTTATCCAGTTTTCCCAGCACCAGTTGAATAGACTATCCTTTCCCCAGTGTATGATTCTGCCAGCTTTGTTGAAAATTAGTTGATTGTAGGTATTTGTGTTTATTTCTGGATTCTCTATTCTGTTCCATTGGTCCATGTGTCTGCCATTGCACCAGTCTTAGGCTGTTTTGGTTACTATAGCCGTGTATTGTAATTTGAAGTCAGGTAATGTGATGCCTCCAACTTTGTTCCATTTGGTTAGAATTGCTTTGGCTATTCTGGCTCTTTGTTGGTTCCATACGAATTTTAGGATTGTTTTCTTCTAATTCTGTGACAAGTGATGTGGGTAGTTTGATAGAGATTGCACTGACTCTATAGATCACTTTGGGAAATATGGCTATTTTAACAATGCTGATTCTTCCAATTCATGAGCATGGGATGTTTTTCTATTTGTTTGTGTCCTCTACTAGTTCTTTCATCAGTGTTTTGTAGTTCTCCTTGTAGAGACCTTTCACCTCTTTGGTTAAGTATATTCCTAGGTATTTTAGCAGCTATTGTCAATGGAATTGAGCTCTTGACTGGATTCTCAACTTGGTCACTGTTCCATCGGCACATTTCAAATGGTCTTTCATCTAAACTATGTCTTTGTGGATGACTCATCCTCCTCTGTTTCTTCACATCACACATACCTCTGGTTTTGTTTCAGGGTGGTGTCCTCTATAAGACTGTATATTTTTATGAATGCTTATCATTCCACTGCCCTCCCCACTGAAGTCTAGTTGTGTGTAGAGGACGGAGTGGGAAGAGGTGGGAGTATGAGCAGGCTAGGGACTGGGACCAAAGGTAACCGGAATGGAGTAGCCAGAGAGATTTTTCCCACTGTTAGTTTAAGACTATTGTTTCAATAGCCCTCCTTGGTCTCCATCACTAGAAAGGAAATGGAACTCCAAACCCAAATTTATTTTACTAATCTTTCCTTTATTTCCTTTCATATTGCCAACCCATGGTTGTCTCATTCTAATTCGGATGTTCTATCACAGTAGATGTTTTTCTGTTCTTATATAGAGGAAAAGATGAAGCTACATAGTTGGGATTCAATGAAAATGAGACAGCCCTTTTTTGGATACTAGAACATTTTGAGAAACAAGAATGAAACTAATATTGCTAGAGCTTTAACACTATTTTTACTTACACTCATCCATGTAGAGTTGCAACTTAAACATGAAATAAAAACTTTAGATTTTTGATTAGCTCTCTATAAAATGCACTAGATGTGAAATGTAAGATAATCTAGGACACTGAGGAAGATTTGAGTGGTTTTATCTTTGACCTTCCATTTAAAACAACTACACTTCACCGAAAAAAATCACAAGAGGTTGTCATCATCATATACAAGCCAAACTGGGACTGTACACATTAAGAACCTTAACATGTTGTATTTTGCAAAATTATGTATTCTTTGAGTGAGAAAAAAAAAGATAAGATGAGACTCTGAAGTCAAAAGTAAGCAAAGATTTGCCAGAGTGATTCTCTCACAAAGATCTTTTGTACCATAGCTGGGTCCCATAGTTTCTAGTTTGGTGTTTCTTCTGGTTCCTAAACTCCAGTGCATCTGGCCTCCTTTGTATGAAATAGTACCACACAGGTGTCCACAATAAATGACCAATATTTGATGGGATGCAGTTCTTTCAAGTCATGACATCAAAGAAGACAAGTAAATTGGTAATGTTCTGACATTTGTATTCTTAAGACATGAAGATTGGCTTTAAACCTTTTAACGGGAGGACATGATGAAGAAAGACAGACTCAGTGGCACTAAGAGAATGTGGTATGTTGGGGCTGTAGCTTTTGGTGACCTTATCAAATTACAGTTTTAGATAAACCTCTGCCTCCCAATTGCCCGCTCCCTCAAATACCAGGATTTCACTGTTATTTCAAGGGAAAATCTATTCATAATGAGTCATTTTATTTGCAAACAGAGGGCACTGGAGTAAACAGCATAATCCTTGCTTAGAGGCAAAATAATATCTTTTTGCTCTGATAAGTGGTGACCTACAGGTATCTACTGCAGCCTTGAACTCCTGGGCTCAAGCACCACTTTGACTTTATATCCTTTCATACTGAACAATTTTGTTTATTCTAAAAATATTTTTAGAAGTTAATAGGTATATTTATTGTGATTTTATAGTTTTAATGTCTCTAAAATCATTTTCCATAGGATGTTCCATTTTAAATAATAAAACAATTAGCTAAATATAAAACTAAAGACATATAAAAGCATTCAGATTATTGGATTCTGAATTAAAATGCGAAATGTAAGATATTTGGATATCAGAACAGAATCTGTCTAGAAAACATGAAAGTAATTGTTTCAATAATGATGTATCCAATCCAACAATGTATCTTGGGGTTAAACAAGCAGAAATCTACTTAGGTTAGCTTTAAAAAGAGGGTTTATTTGGGGTAGCTAAACATAGACTGAAATTTAGACTGGGATTTTAGAAATTGAGAAATTTCTGGAGGCAGGCTTTTATCATCTTTCTGTGTCAGCATGCATTTATTTGCAAGTAAGAAAAAGCCAATCAAACTAACTTAAACAAGAAAGGACACTGAGTGGCTTAACTTGGAAAAGAAAAGAAAAAAGAAAAAGAGGCAGATCTACAGCATCAGATGAGGCTTGATCCAGCAGGTTCAAAACACTATCAAAGACAAAATTTCTTTTTTTCAGTGTCTCTTCCCTCCATGGTGTCAGCTTCATTCTAAGGTTGGTCAACTTTGTGATGCCAAAATGGCTACCAGTAGTTCTCAGAAATATATTTTCTTATGTCTGACTGGGAAGACAGAGAGGGTATCTTTTCTAGCATTCCTAACAGAAGTCCTGATATGCACTATGATTGCTTGAGTAACATTCTTTCCATTCTTGAACCAATTAATGTGGCCAGTTGACATATGAATTTGTTGGCTTAGCCTGGCCACTGTTTTGCCTTGGTAAAACATGGTGACATGGGCAGAAACACATGCTCAGAATCATGTGGTTGTCTAAATAAAAACAGGTTGCTGGGGAGAGAGTCAACGCAGGGGAGGCAACCTAGGTGTGTTCACTGTGTTCTCCCAAAGCATCTCTGCTTTTCTTCTCCATCTGCTCCATTCCTCTGTCTCCATTGGTCTGTTTCTCCTATTTACCACAATTTCCATTTCTTTTTAATTTAAGTTTTTATTTGACATTCACCCTCTCTCTGCTCATTTCCCACTTCCACTTGTCAAATGATGGCTTTTCACTTTCAGCTTTCATAAGGATGGAAGATTACTTTAATCTCTTATTTCATATGTCAAAATTGAGATTCTGTTTGGCCCAGCTCATCTTTTTGAACCGGGTCACATGTATTGGCCAGCTTGAAGATAGGTTGTCTTGAATTAATCATCCACTCCTGGCCCAGTAATCTGTAAATGAGGGGTGGAGTTTAGAATAATCCAGTCATGTGATCCAAAGCATGGTAGCCTGGGTGTCTTAGTTTATTAGAGCTGCTGTAACTAAATACTTGAGATTTGGTAATTTACAAAAAGCAGAACTGTATTTCTTAAAAGTTTGGAAACTGGAAGTCTAAGATCAAAGCACCAGCAGATTCCGTGTTTGGTAAGGGTTTCTCTCTGTTTTCAAGATGGTGCCTCATTGCCACATCTTCCAGAGTAGATGAATACTGTGTCCTCACGTGGCTGAAGAGCAGAAAGGCAAAAGGGCCTACTCATTTCCCTGCAATCCTTTTAGATAAGACACTAATCCACTCCTGAAGATGGAGCTTTTATGAGTTAGTCATTTTCTGAAGGTCCCACCTCTTAATACTATTGTATTGAGATTTAATTTCAACATGGATTTTGAAAGGGTACAAACATTCATACCATAGCCAGATGCTATAGGCAGGGCATTTTTGTGACTGGGGCGCGAGGCACACCAACTCAAAGGCTGAGAGTGAAAAGATGCGCCTTTTCACCATCTGCTATACCGGCATGTATCTTTTTAAAAAGCAACTACATTTTATATGAAAAAATATAATTTCACTCTATGAGTTTCTTCCATCGCCTGCATTATATTTGTTTTCATGTATTTAATTAGGACAAAGTCTTTGCTTTTTTTTTAAAGTAGAGTTGATTTTTGGAAACAGCCAGAAGTTATTTAGAGCCATTTCTGATTAAGGATAATGAAGGTAGGTATTATAAATTTGTCAAAAATGAGGTGTGACTATAAAAAAGAAAGAAAAATTATGTTTTGTGGTTCATAAACTGACCCTGAAGGCAATTCCAAGAGGAGTTTTAAAAAGTGTTTTGAGCAATGACAGCACATTAAATAAATGTATTATCCTCCTGAGGTGATTGTTTCATTTGAAGGACAAAATTCAGGTGTTTGCACAGGCTGGTAAGTGTGTGTATGTATGTGTGTGTGTGTGTGTGTGTGTGTGTGTGTGTGTGTATGTATGTATCTTATTACATCATGATTAATCTTCATTCTATAGAATGAGAGAAACACTGATCTGCATCTAAGTTCAGGAAGTGTTCAGGAAGTGTAGGCGGATCCTGGCACAGTGGTACTGTATCTTCATACCTTGTGATCCATTCTAATTGGATCTAATGGGTATTCATTGATAAATATTTTGAATATCACCCCGATTGGGTCTTCTACCATCAACCACTGACTTCCACTAGTAAAGAGATATGATGTGCTACACAGTAGAACACAAAAATACCACAGGAAAACTCAAAGGCAAGGGTAAGATCATGACCCAGCCTGTGAATCCAGCTTCCTATTTTGTTTATTTTCTAGCCCCTGATGTTTTATGATCAATATACTTCCAGAAGACCTTGAATTTCTTAAGCTTTCCATTAAGAATTAAAGGCAGTTGAGAATAATGTAAACAGCATAGTTGTCACTAATGGACAATCAATCAGTGTTCACTCTGCAGAATTCTTTCCAAAGAAACATGAGGATGTGAAAAGTGCAGTGTTACTCTCAGAAAGCTTACCATCAGGAAGTGGCACCATCAGGGGTGTTCTTTTGTGGTGAGCAAAGAAGGGGAGAACTGATTATTTGCTATAATCATCTAGAATCATGCTGCTTTCTACCTCATACATCAATATTCATTCCCTCATGCGTTTCTTTTCATTACTCATGCATTGATATGAGGAGGAAAAGGGTGCTCAAACATAAAGTAATTTTGTCTACAAGACATATATAAGTGGTGATGTATTAGCATAACATAATAAAAATATCAGGAAAAAATAAATAAATTCAGACTTGAATTTGAAATCTGGCCCTGCTACCTCTAGCTGTATTGCCTGAGGAAAGCCCTTAGAAAGTTTGTAAGTTGTTTCAACTTTGATTTCCTCATCTGCACAAAATAGACTATATTAAGTGAGATCAAGCATGCAGAGTACTCTTAAGGTTTATCTTTTAGAATTCCAGGTAAGCGAGCAAAAGAGGCAGCTCTTTCAGTCCACCTTAAACCCTGTCGGTGTCTGTCATCTTCATTGAGCAATATTTGTTTTGGTCTTTCTGTGTACCAGGAACTCTATTATCCTTATCAAGGTGATGGCAGATGATACGCTTTTACAACCCACTCCAATTCCACGCACATACATTTTTACAATTCAACATTATCCCTCATTTTAATTTTCACTGGCTTTTACCTATAGGAAAATACTGTAGCAATTTTCTTCAGAAGTCAAAGTTTCCATAGGGATAAACTTGAGTCTAGCAGGCACATAGTTATCATTGGAGAGTGTATATATTGACAGGGGCAAGGGTGCAAAGTGGCTACAGGACACTAAGACCCAACAAGCCATTCCAAGTTTATAGTTTATAATGGATCTAAGAGTCTCATTCTAGATTTAGACTGAAATCATACTCCGCGTAATGAAGGAATAAATTAATTTATCAAGAAGGCCATTGCCTTACTAAATTCTGGTGTGGCCATGCATTCTTGAGGCTATGGCTGCCACCATGTTTTCTTAAGCTTTGGCACCCTCCCCTACCTTGGGGAGGTGAATGTCCTTTTTTTCCCCTCTCTCTTTCTAACTTAGTTTTTGAATAAACTATATTTTCTAATAAAAAAAATATGTGCAAGGAAGCCAAGGGGTTCGATTTTAACGTCAATTAAATAGTTTACATCTAGTCATGTGGTTTTAACAATGTAGTTCAACCACAGTTGAGGCACTCTTGAAAAGCAAGGCCTAGTCCAGAGAGGCGTGTCTGGGAACTTTTACCAAATAAAGTGTTTTCTCTGCAGTTAGTTAAGTATTATAGACATGAGGTCATGATCTGTAGCTCACTTTGGGGGTCCACAGCCTCATTCAGATTCATGGCCATGGTTTAAATTCTGAACCCCAATGAACCATTTTGAAAACTCTGCCACTGGTCATGAGGCCATCATTTCTTTCGTACAGTATTTGTCTCATTGCCTTGGTTTTATTATTTTTCCATGACCCCTTTACCAAACTATGAACTCCTTGGGTATGTGTATTACTCGTTTTTGTTTCCCTAGAGCCTACTATAGTGTTTAGACAGCCAGTAATTGCTTGTTGAATACATGAATTAATGAAAAACAAAAGAGAAGAGACAAAAAAAAAAAAAAAAAAGAAAGAAAAACGTTCCTGGCTTAAGCCACATTTATTAAACAGAACCGGTGGTGTGAAAATCAGCCAACTTTCTATCACTGTCATTGATGAAGGATGAACTCATTGACATCGGGGTAGTTCTAGCTTCCTGGTTAGTTCTGTTTCCGGTGAAACTTCAGAAGTTCCTTTTAATGCTGCCTCTCACTCATAGGGACCCCAGGTCCTTCCCCCTACATTGTGACACCATCTCATTAGTTTTGCAGAAAGGTGAGATTTACAACTTCTGTAGAAGTTTTCCTGTACAGGGTAACAGGAAAGGAAGCTTTAACTGCTTGAATTAGTCCAACATATTTGCTTTCCTTCCGGCTGCCATAAATTCTTAGGATGACACAGAATCAACATTTCAGATGATTATGTCTGGTTTGTAAATTGTCCTCCAAATTGCCACCTTGCCCCCCTAACCTACACCTGGAGGACTAAAGGTATAGGAACAGTCCTGACCTCTGGCCTTAGAGTCAAGGTTAATTGGCAGCAAGATCACAAGACTAGCCATGCCTTTCAAGTCAAGTCTTAGGAATTCTACCAGGTTATTTTTCAGAAGTATTTGATTTAAAAAAAAAAAAAACAACAAAAAACTAGAAAGCTATGTAGTGACAAAATTTCTGTTATAAGACTGCCCCAAATTCTTCAAAAAATATTCAACCCTCACTTAGCTCCTGGGAACTAGACTTCTTAACAAAGAATCTGCTAGTGATTGTTAGTAACAGGTAGGTCACAGCTGGTCTTGTGTCTCATGGAAATTCCAAACTCTGCATTCTGAATAATACATTACAGTATATCCAGAACAAATATTATTGGTTAATCCAGTTATGGTTATCGACTAAGAAGGAAATACACTGTATTTTTAGTTTCATGATAGAAAAGTAAACAGATTCCTAAATACCACATTTCTGTGAACATGCAGAATTGGAGGGTAGCAGGCTCTTGGCTAGTATGCCTTAGGAAAAAAGATGAAAAGCCAAAGGAAATCTTTCTATGTTTGTATTCACTTGAACGTGACTAAAGTTGGAGAAATGTAGGCTGTCTCTTAGGTTGACATCAATAAGTGACTGTGACTGATTTATAATGTATGCAGGGAAATGTAGGTAACTTCTCAAAGCCAGTAGTTACCCCTATATTGTCCTATCTTAGAGCCTCATGTAGGAAAACTCCATAATAAGCTTTTTGGGAAGCGGGAGAAGTTGGCAATAGTGCCTTCTTCTTTGTGTGTGTGGGAGTCTCACTCTGTCGCCCAGGCTGGAGTGCAGTGGCATGCTCCCGACCACTGCAACCTCAACCTGCTGGGCTCCGGCAACCCTTCCGCCTCAGCTTTCCAAGTAGCTGGAACTACAGGCGATTGCCACCATGCCCAGCTAATTTTTGATTTGTTGTAGAGACGAGGTCTTGTCAAGTTGTCCGGAGGGGGGAGTCTCGAACCCACGGGCTCAGGCAATCCGCTCGCCTCGGCCTTCCAAAGTGCTGGGATTACAGACTGAGCCACCGAGCTGGGCCGGCAATAGTGCTTTCTGATGAGAGAGTTCAGGGAGGTCACAAAGCCGAAGAGCATTTCCCTGGTTTCTTTCCGTTTGCTGGTCAAATATACAGAGCTTCTTGTCAATTTTATAGTCAATTATGGACACCAAACTGAAAGAAAAAAAAGCAGTGAGACATGGGTGCCATTCTCAAAAATTCTGAGAAACACTCAGAAAAATTAATGTCATTCCTAGAGAAACTATTCCTAGAGAAACGATTCCTAGAGAAACCAGTTAAATGTGGGACTTCCTTTTTTTCATCATCTGTCTCTTCTCTTCAGTTTCAACAAATATTGTGATGTCAATGATAGCTCACAGGTGATGCTCCTTGGACCCAAAGGGACTGGTATCTGAAGGCAAGAGTTTCGAGACCTCGGTACCTACCTGACCCTGGCAAGTGGCTTTACTTCCCTGAACCTCAGTTGAGTCTAGAAAGTGTTTCCAAGGCCCAGTTCAGCATGGTGTGGACCATGTATTGTCATGCTCGCTGGCTGGATCCAAGGCATCTAAGGTAACACAGAGAGATGGAGAAAGGAAATGTATAACTCTTTACTGGTTAAAGTTTAAAAAAAAAAAGAAAAAAAGGAAGAAAAGAGGGAGGGAGAGAGGGATGGACGGACAGAGGAAAGACAGGTGTATAGTAGGCCCCTTACATATGAACGAGTTCTGTTCCAAGAGCATGAACAGAAATTCAATTTGTTCCTAGGTTCAACAAAGTTAGAATACCTAACTAGGTATCCTTGTCTTGAAATGAAGACACTGTTCTACTATACTCTATCTACAGTACTGTACAGTATAGAACACAAAAGCACAACCACTTGTAGAAGATGCAAGCACGTGACAATGCACGCCAGACACGTGAACTAACTTGTGTGATTGGACACGCGAATGCATGTTCGCATCTTTGAAAATTCACAACTTGAAGGTGTGTATGTAGAGGACTTACTGTATTGCTAATATATAGATTCCCTGGGGTTATACATTGTATCTATTTTCCCAGCAATGATTCCGGTGAAGAAAGAGCCACACGAGGGCCAGTTCAGCTCTGCCATCCTTCTTCTCACCTGTGCACTCTCATTCTTGTTTGGCAGGGATCTCTGAGAATCCATGTCCTGTCATTGGACTTCAAAAAACTCACAGTCCAAGGCAAAGTCAAAGTGGTCAGGTCCTGTTTCTTAATCCCTCAAATGCTATGCATTTAAATAAATGTCTTATCACAAAGAAGAAGGTTTGTTCATTGTAGTAGAAAAGCCTTCACCTCCATCATCTTGTATAGGCACTGCTTTAATCTGACCAAAATATTTAGACTTTTTTCTCTCTTTGTGACATAGAAGTTTATTTTATCTGGTTTTTTTTGAGTTGGAATCTCACTCTGTCGCCCAGACTGGAGTGCAGTGGCTGCTCCCGGCCACCGCAGCCTCGACCTGCTGGGCTCCGGCGATCCTTCTGCCTCAGCCTTCCAAGTAGCCGGAATTACAAGCATACGCTATCACGCCTGGCTGATTTTTTGATTTATTGTAGAGATGAGGTCTCCCTGCCCAGGCGGGTCTCGAACCCGCGGGCTCGGGCAATCCACTCACCTCAGCCTCCCAAGGCGCGGGATTACAGGCTGAGCCACCAAGCCCGGCTATTTTATCTGTTTTAGAGACGAGGTCTTGCTCTGTCACCCAGGCTGGAGTGCAGTGGTGCAGTCATAGCTCACTGTAGCCTCGAACTCTTGGACTCAAACAATCTGCTCTCCTCAACCTCCCAAAAAACTTGGATTATAGGCATGAGCCACCACTTCTGGTCAGAAGTTATTATTTTTAAAATATGAATAAATAGAGCCCAGAGTTGGACAACTTTTAGTGTCATCTGGATTTCTCTCAAGCAATTCTCAATCTTAGAAGAATAAGAGTAGAAAGACTTTAAGTTGCTTGCCCAAGCACCCAAGATACTTCTTGTCAGATGCCAGGGGGTATCTTTTGCCCTGTTAGCATGTATGTTTGCTGTTTTTTTTTTTTTTTTTGAGTAGGAGTTTCACTCTGTCACCCAGACTGGAGTGCAGTGGCCGTTCCCGGCCACTGCAGCCTTGACATGCTGGGCTCTGGCGATCCTTCTACCTCAGCCTTCCAAGTAGCCGGAATTACAGGCATGCACTACCACGCCCGGCTGATTTTTTGATTTATTGTAGAGATGAGGTCTTGCCAAGTTGCCCAGGCGGGTCTCGAACCCACGGGCTCAGGCAGTCCACTCACCTCAGCCTCCCAATGGTACAGGATTATAGGCTGAGCCACCGAGCCCAGCTTGTTTGCTGTTTTTAAGGTGAGAACAGCCATTAAGAAGTCTTTCCTCAGGTCAGTATTATAACAGGGCTGCGGTGTGGACGGGATAAACTCAGCATGTTTTTGGCCAAGATTTTTGCAGAGTTCAACTGCTGTGTTCTCTCCAGTGATGCATCCTTCTCTTCCTCCTCCCTTGTAGATAAAATTTCCATTTTGTAAAACATGTGCTTCATGAGAATCAGACTCCTTTCCTGCTATAAGGGTTCTAAGGCAGGTGTGATTCCAGAGGGGTCACGTGACCAAGCTGGTCCCATCCGAGGCTTGACAGCAATGCTGAAATACTGCACCTTTCCTTCTCAGATGAGAGAAGCACACAGTTCTGAGAGGTTGGTGATGTCCTTTAAACACCACCATAGGAGTCATCTTTAGGATGGAGTGATATGGAAAGCAGAGCAAAGAAAAAGAAAGATCATCGGCGACAGTGCTGAGTGGATCAAGTATCATTTGATATTTGCCATGCTTCTGAATTTTTCACGAAGAGAAGGCCATATATCCTATTTTATGGTCTACATCAGCTGGAGTTGTGTTTTCTTTAACTGCGATTGAATGCATTCTCTCTGACGCAGCAGTAACTGGACAGCACAGTGATTATAAGGTAAGGCTGGGGCCTGGGAGCTGACTATGGATGGACCATAAGCAAGAGAGTAACTGGGTATAGCTCCTGCCCTTAAGGGCAGGTATCTTAAACCCTTGCTCTAGGAGATAAACATAGGCAACATGGGCTTTCTTTGTTTTTTTATTTTTATTTTTTTGAGTCAGTGTCTCATCCTGTAGCCCATGTTGGAGTGCAGTGGCACATTCATGGACAATCGCAGCCTCGACCTGCTGGGCTTAGGTGATCCTTCTGCCTCAGCTTCCCTAGTTGCTGGAAGTACAGGTGCATGCCACCATGTTTTTTGTTGTTGCTGTTGTTGTTTTTAATTGTAGACACGAGGCCTCGCCAAGTTGCCCAGGCTTGTCTTGAACCTCTAGGCTCAGGCAATCCTCTCGCCTCCACCTCCTAAAGTGCTGGGATTACAGGAGTGAGCCACTGTCCCTGACCAGCAATGTTTTTTTTTTTGAGTTGGAGTCTCACTCTGTCGCCCAGACTGGAGTGCAGTGGCCGCTCCCGGCCACTGCAGCCTCGACCTGCTGGGCTCCGGGGCGATCCTTCCGCCTCAGCCTTCCCAGTAGCCGGAATTAAAGGCGTGCGCTACCATGCCCGGCTGATTTTTTGATTTGTTGTAGAGATAAGGTCTTGCTGCCCAGGCAGGTCTCGAACCCGCGGGCTCAGGCAATCCACTCACCTCAGCCTCCCAAGGCGTGGGATCACAGGCTGAGCCACCGAGCCCGGCTGCCAGCAATGTTTATCTTCATAAAAATGAGAATGAGTGTCTTCTGTTTTATTGTCTAGAGATAATTGAAGCCAACGTGTGCAACTAGTCCTGGAGAAGAAGGCACGGTCAACTGGAGTCCATATGTGCCCCTGGCCTTCCTTTTCATTCTTATCCTGTGAAATCCCAGTGAAATCCTATGGGGGGAGGGAGGGGACAGGGCGCAGAGGAGGCCCCAAGGGTCACAGCATTGGCCAGAGGTTCCAGATCAGCTCACTGGGGATCTGAGTTATTCTGTAGAATCATGTGAAAACAGGTGTATGGAATAAAAATGTTAAACACGATAGTTCAAGATAATAGTTATTTTTAAAAATCTATTTCACTGGAGAGGTTTTTAAACAGACAAGAGGGCGGGATGTCGTGGCCTATGTCAAGTATCTCAAGGAGCATGTGCCCCCTTTCTGAGGGAAGGGTCCACTTTGGCCTTGAAGCAGAGAGAAAGTGAGGGGCCTTGGCCAGAGGAGCCTGAGAGGGGACTGTGTGTCCCCAGGGATGCACAAGTGGCATCTCTGAAACCTGGTGGGATCCAGTTCATCACCAGAATGCGAGCAGCCCTATCAGGGCATTAGAATTCAAGAGAGCTAATTTGGGGGAATTAAAAAAAAATTGAGTGAGTATGGTATTGGAGCAGGGAATACTAAAACCCAGGAGAAGGGCAGGCTGCTGGAATATCCACCATAATTAAAGCAGATTACAATTGTTCTGAGAAAAGCAGAGCGCGAAGAATAAGAATATCCAGCGCGCCCGATGGAGACGGATGGGACGGAGGCTCAGTAATGGTAGTGAGGAAATTGGGAGGGGGCCCTAGAGAAATTTTTCATAATACCAATTCTTTTTTTTTTTCAAGAGGAAATGATAATTATGACAAAAACCAGAACGAATAAGCTGAATAAAGTGGCGATGTTCAAGAAGAGGCATTTGCACCTCATCCGAGAAGCATAGCAAACAAGGCCACTAATAGGAATCAGAATCCATGAGTGAATACTTTGTTTTTTGAGTCTTTTAAAAAGAGGGGCAATAAAAAAAAAAGAAACTTAGGAAAAACAAAACAAAACAAAACAAAAACACACTGACACCTTTGTTAAAGTCACAAAACTGAAAAAAATAATTTTGAACAGGTACACTGACATATTTGGAAATCAACAGATCTAGATGACAGACACAGGAAAGCTGTTAAAGGAGACAGATGACAAATTTAGAGTCACCGATTTTTTTTCCTCTCTCTCTCTCTATGGAGTGGGAAAAGGAGTGCAGAGAAGACTTTGAGTCTATTTGATACTTTTCCTTCTAGTGCTATTTTTTTTATTTTAAGGAACTACATTGAAATTTACTGGTACCGTCTATAGTAATGATAAAATAAAATGAAACATACTGTTTAAACCATTTGTGAAAGCAGGAATGTTAACAAATAAGCAAAATTGTGACACCCAGAAAGGAGGTAGTGAGTATGGACGATACCATGGAAATAAATCTGGAAACTATCCTTTGAAAAGCCTGACAATACCACTTAAAAAAAATTGAAAATTGTCCCGTTCAACTCGACACATTTGTCAGTGCGACGGTAGGGTCACTCACAGAAATGGCTGTGCAGCAAACAATCCTCAGCTGTTTCACCTGACAGTCTACGAATTAAGTGCAGATGTTAATCAGCTGCCATTTCATATTTATGGAACAGCCATGATGTGCAGAGCACTGGTTAACCTTCATGGGGAACTCCCACCTTCAAGAAGTCTGAGTCTAGTTGAAAACAGGATAGCACGTGTATAAAAGTAGTTAACTGTACAAAGCAGTATAGGCTAAGTGCATTTTAGGCTTAGGAGACCACAGCACAGGCAGGACCTGAGGTGAGGATTCAGGTATCAGAGACCACAGAATTGTAGGCAGGAGTAGAGACACAGAACTTTTTTTTTTTTTTAAAGAGAAGTTAGGAAACAGAAATGAGTTTATCAATATACCCAGAGCAGAAGAATTCAAGAGTGAGTACTGAGATTTCACCAAACATAAGAAATTTAGGATGGATTATAAACATGAAAGTGAAATATAAAATAATAAAACTTCTAGAAAAAAAACACTAAAAATTGCCAT
The DNA here is from genome assembly GCF_000164805.1 of Carlito syrichta. Taxonomy (NCBI): domain Eukaryota; kingdom Metazoa; phylum Chordata; class Mammalia; order Primates; family Tarsiidae; genus Carlito; species Carlito syrichta. The sequence goes on along the minus strand of NW_007246719.1, from coordinate 643,651 downwards.
ATTGTCATGATCTTGGGGAAAGGGAAAGACTTCTTAAACAAGATGCAATAAAACACTAACCATAAAAAAAGATACATAAATTGAGCTACATTAAAATTAAGAATAAGCTGGGTGTGGTAGCACATGCCTGTAGTTCAGCTACTTGAAAGGCTGAGGTGGAAGGATCACCTGAGCCCAGCAGGTCAAGGCTGCAGTGATTGTGAGCGTGTCACTGTGCTCCAGCCTGGGTGACAGAGTGATGTAAGCTCCAACTCAAAAAAAAAAAAATTTAAGAACAAGTAATCAAAAGATGCCATTAAGAGAATAAAGAAGCAAAAGACTGAGAGAAGATATTTGCAGTATATGTTTATATATATTTTTATACACATATATAACATATATTTGTAAATATATGTAAGTTATCTGGCAAATAACTTATATCTAGAATATATAAAGAGTTTCTACAAAACAATAAGAAAAAGAAAGTTGCCAAATAAAAGAAATGGGCAAAAGACTTGAACAAGCATTCATAAAAAATAATATACAAATGACTAATAAGCATAGGAAAAAGTGTCAATATGAATAACAGGAAAATTAAAATCATGATGTGATTCTACTGTGCACCTACCAGAATGGCTAAAGTTGAAAGGTCTTATAATGCAAAGTGTTGACAAAGACGTTGAACAAATGGAATTCACATATGTTACTTACTGGTTGTAGTTAAAATTGCTTCAACTCCTTTGGAAAACTGTTTGGTAGTTTCTATGAAACTGAACATTCTCACACCTTATAATCCCGAAATTCTACTCCTAGGAAAATACCCAACATAAATTTCTGCTTATGTTTACAAGAACACTCCCACAAGAATACTCACAGTGGTTTTATTCATAATAGCCCCCAAAGAGGAAACCACTTGTTCATAAATAAGGGAATAATTATTCCTTTGAATATCCCTTCAGGATATAGGAGTCACATTGTAGAAACTAATGACAGAATGAGTCCAATTCTATTTTTTAGGCAATAAGCCATTGCAGACTTCTTGGGCAAAGTTGATACTTTGGGAAGATTAATGTGGTAGATATATGGAGAAAATAATTGGAAGAGAGAGGGAAAGAAGGGAGACAAAGAAACTCGTTAAGAAGCAGTTGTGGCCCGGCTCGGTGGCTCGCCTTTGCGAGGCTGAGGTGAGTGGATTGCCTGAGCCCGCGGGTTCGAGACCCGCCTGGGCAGCGAGACCTCATCTCTACAATAAATCAAAAAATCATCTGGGCGTGGTAGCGCATGCCTGTAATTCCGGCTACTTGGAAGGCTGAGGCGGAAGGATCGCCGGAGCCCAGCAGGTCAAGGCTGCCCGGGAGCGGCCACTGCACTCCAGTCTGGGCGACAGAGTGAGACTCCAACTCAAAAAAAAAAAAAAAGAAGCAGTTTTGAAAACCCGGCAAAAGTATAATCAAGGCATACATGAAACAGTCTGCTTTCTCAGTTTCGGGTACAGTAAAAAATCAATTTAAATGTTTTAATCAATTGCTTGAGATCTCCCTCTGCGTTTATTTTCAGGAATTTAAGCATTTCATTTTGAAGTTTCACCCAATGCTAAATTGTCCAGGAACTCTGGGATTATCCTGTTCAAAGGACGACAGAATTATACTACACTTCGGCCACAAGGTGTCGCTGTTGAAGATTGGTTCTGCACTTGCAGGGAGCCAGTGGGGGCATGCATGTCCTCCTGGGAGAATCAAAGTAATGGATTTTTGAATTCAGTTTCATTTGCTTAGCCATTTTTTTCTTCAGACACTAACACGGTTCCATAGTGGCTGGACCCAGATGGCCTTCAAGACTCAGGCACAGGCTGTGCTGAAATCAGTTGTTGAATCCTACCCTTAGGTACTTGTGTTGAACTCAAGGCACCAGCCTGGGCTTGTACCCACTGGTAGGTTTTTCTTTGGAGGCTTTTGAGACATCGCCTGTCGTTGGCCCCTGGACAGAGCAACTGCAGTCCGACCCGAGAGCTACTCGTTATCTTGAATCTTAGAGAACTAGCTTTGATTATCTTGTAAAAATTGTTCAACTCTGCTTCCAGAACTCTCTATAGTAAAGGATTTCAGATGTCGCCATCTTTTTCACACCACACTAAGGTCTTGCTATGGGCCTTCCCCTGTGGTAATACATCTTCACCCTCTTCCCCACATTCTCTTAATGACTGGGGCTCATTCAGGTGAAGCCTCTCATAATGATGAATATCTGCCCTGAGAATATTTGAGGATGCTTTCATCAGTGGGCAGGGAAACAGAGGAAATCATTTCCAAAATTCCACCCCATTAGGTAAGCAGAATATTCTATAAATAGGCTTTGTTAAAAATAATAAAATATTTTTAAAACTGAAAACTCATTTTCTTCTCTTTAGAATATGGTATGTGATTAAAAGTTCTTATGTATCATGTGCCAAAATCATAGCTGGCATATTTTATATGATGGGAAATTAAACTAGGGTTTAGATATAGTTACTTCCGGAGCTAAAAAAATAAAATAAAATAAGCAATTAAATTAACACGTATGTAGGATAGAGTGAGATAAAAAGTAGACTTGGAACTGGAAAAAACTGAGTTCAAATTCTGTTTCTGTGATTTCTGTGATTTATTAGCTGTGTGGCCTGGTAGAGTTTATTAATTTCTCTGAGCCCAGTGTTTGCATATGGAGAACAAAATATCTCCAAAGAGTGTAAGTAAGGATTTGATGGGCCATTGTATATTAAAGCATCTGGCACACAGCTAATCTTAGAGCAAAAAGTCAGAGTTTGTAAACTAAAATCTAACTGGGGGTGGGAGAAGAAGCTTTTTGATAGATGAGTTTCAAAGTCAGTAGTAGGTCTTTATTTGTTTATTCATTTGCCTTCATTAGTGATTTGGAAAATGAAACAAACCAGATCAAGGTGACAGTAAGTTGTGAGGTAGAAATTGGGGAGTAAATTATGAGGTGTAGTTTTAAAAGAACATAAAATGCCTCCCGTAGCTGATCATGTATTTGCTCAGGCCTACTGTAGGTAAATTCGAGTAGGTGGCAGAAAATGCTTCAGAGATGATTAAAAACAAACCTACAGTCCTTGGGGCTCAGAGTGGGAATCGGAGATCTCAGCTGTTTAACAGACTGGGCCACCATATTTCCATCCACTAGGAGGAAATGGAAAATACAGACTAGATTAAGAACAGAACAATTCCAAGTACTTTATGGAAAGAAAGTGTCAAGAAGAGATGAAAGAAAAGTCTGTGCAACTGTGTTGAATGATGGCACGGGTCTGGGATGGTATTTGATAGAAGTCCTCAAGTGTTTGAGATGGGGATAAAGAAAATTAACCAAAGACAGAAAGAACGATAAAACGAACCTGGTTGAAAAGAGCATTATTGCAGATAAACAGCTACACTTTGGCAAGGTAATACTTGGGCAGGATTTTAGGAGACAAAAGTGGCCTTCTGACAGTGGAAGCCTCATTTAGAAGTAAGAAAACAAACATAAAATGGAAAAAATCACTCATGAAAAGGAGAATAATTATCATCTCTTAGAAGATTTTGAAATATTTCTTCTGTCCAATGGAATTCGTGGAGGCTGAGCCAGTCTTTACTGGGCATTTGGATCAGAAACACAGATGATCAGCACGTGAGTTTTGACCTGTTCCGTTTTTAACCTGGGCTGGTTCAATCCTCTTTAGGCAACCTGGCAGTCCCCTATTCCTGGGAGGTCACCATTGGTACCCGTTCGACCCAGCGCACTACAGCCCAGAACTCCTGGGTTCCAGAAGTCCTCCCACCTCAGCCTCCCAAGGAGCTGGGACTACAGGCACATGTGATGATGGGATACTACACAGCCATAAAGAACAAAAGTCATGTTCTTCACAGCAACATGGATGCCGCTGGAGACTGTCATTCTAGGTGAAGTATCACAGACACAAAAACCTGAATACCACATGTTCTCATTCATAGATGGGCCCTAAACATTGGGCACACGAACATAAAAGTGGGAACAGCTGATACCAGGAACCACCAATGAGGGGAGGGAGAGAGGAGAGACACACAACCACCCACTGGGTACCATGTCCATTACCGGGGGAGAAAGAACTCTTTAGAAGTCCAAACCTCACCTGCAGGCAGTTTACTTATTAGCAAATCCTTATCTGCACCTCACAACTCTAAAATACAAATTAAGAAAAAAGGCTACTCAAATGGACAATAATAAACAAAAGAAACACAAATGGCTTGTTTTCACCACTCCTAGTGTCATGATAGTAGTTGATTACGGTGTCACCAGCAATCTGGAGACTGGAAAGTGGCATGTGGAACATTTCTTTTACACTGTCTCTCAAATGGAAATTCCGAGGAAAGCATCCTTCTCCAAAAGCACACCTACTTCTTTCGCTTATGATCTGTACACGTCAATGAAGAGAAAGCACGACCTCTTTAACATGCTGATGTGGTCTCTTCTCCAATGTCGTTGGCCTCTAGAGCAGGCATATCCAACCCTTGGTCATGGACCACATGTAGCCCAGAGCAGCTGGTGATGTGGACCCATCAAATATTTCAGCATCATGTGTTTTTTAACATTTACTTTCTTCATGATCCCATGTGTAGTTCCATTGTCGGAGTTCACAATCACGGTTTACTTGTGGCATCACTTTTTGGCAGCGCATCCATTTGTGAGCAGCTGTTTTCAACTATGAAGCCCACGAAGAGCAACATCCAAACAAACGTTTCTGACGAGCACCTTAAGACTCATTAAGAACTGCGACCAAATTAAACCAGACGTTGATAGATTAGTTTTACAAAAACAAGGTCAAATTTCCCACTAGTTTTATATTGTTCTCATTTTTCTAAACTTTATAATAAAAAATAATTTAAAAAGAAGTTGTATTATGTATATACACTAACATATTATATCATTTATGTGTGGGCCAAGACATTTCCTCTTTATTCAACACAGCCCAGGGAAACCAAAAGGTTGGACATCCCTGCTCTAGTCCTTATCATGCTAAAACCCCTGGATAATCTCATTTCCATGCATTCTATATCCTCTCACTTCTCATCTGTGCAGCTGATTCCCTGCAGTATTCTATTTCCACAGTTTTTTTGGCTGGGCGTGATGGCTCAAGCTGTAATCCCATCACTTTGGGAGGCTGAGGTGAGAGGATTGCCTGAGCCCAGGGGTTCAAGACTAGCCTGGGCAAATTGGTGAGAATGAATCTCTACAGTACATCAAAAATTAGCTGGAGTGGTAGCGTGCACCGGCAGTTCCGGCTACTTGGGAGGCTGAGGCGGAAGGATCGCCTGAGCCCAGCAGGTTGACGCTGGGGTGGCCATGAATGTGCCACTGCACTCCAGCCTGGGCGATGGAATGAGATTTCAACTAAAAAAAAAAAAAAATTCTTTCACCCTACTGGGGTCTCCAAACATTTTTTCAGTGTCTTTCTACCTTGTCAACCTCACTTCCCAGCTTAAATTCCAAGTTCAATTACTATAGTCGTTCCCTGGTTTATGCCCTTATCCTTCTGTAGCTTCCCTCCAAAAGTCCATTTTCATTCTGAAACCAGAGTGATCTTTTTACAACTTAAGTGATGTAGGTCAATCCCTTGCTCAAATATTCCAGTGGTTCCCTGTTTTTCTTATCAAAAAGTCCAATAGCCACAATTCGAATGCTAAACTTGGCATTTGCACATTAATCTAGCACCTTCAGATGGAAGTGAATTCTCTCTGCTTGATAGTTTTCTAGCAGGAGCCAAGGAAAAATTTCTGTAGAGGGAGGCATCCCCAATTTGGAGCTTTGTTACTCCCATAGATGAAGATCACTGAAATATGAGTCCACAATTTAAAAAAGAAAGAAAATCCTCCCAATATACAAGGAAACAAGTCACCGTAAGTAAGCATCAGCTAGAACAACAAAGAGCTCGACTCCCAAGGACTTCAGATATTAAATTGATAGGCATACCATGTAAAATAAAAAAGTACACAATGTTTAAGAAAATAAAAAGGCCTAAACGTGAATCACTTTCATGAGATTTTTTAAACCCCTTGAAAGATTTTTTGGGGAAAAAAAAACCCGAACCCAATATTGAAGGATAAAAATATTGCAATTAGAGACAGATACTAATGGAGAAAAAAAAAAAAAGTAAACTAAAAGGTAGATCTGAATAAGTTATTAAGAATGCTACCCAGAGAGACAAGAATGTAGAAAAGATGAAATGTAATTTAAGGTACATTGAACACAAAATGAGAAGTCTAACAGACATCTAGGAGTTTTAAAGAGAAAAATAAAGAGAGCAAAGGTGCTATAAGAGTCAGAGTCTACAGTTTGGAAGTTCCTGGAACTGATAAAAGAGGTGAATCCATAGACAAGCCCTCCCCCAATTTTACCAAATGCTACAACTAAGAAAACATTCGCTAGTAGACATATTATAATGCATCTGCAGATCACAGGAGACAAAGAGAAAGCACCTTAGCAGTAGCCAGGGAGAAAAGATCACTTGCAAAGGAACGACAGTTTCACTGGTGGTAGACTTTTCATCAGCAACAATGGACGTGACAAAAGCCAGAAACAAACATACAAAAAACAAGTGTTCAAAAAAAAAATAACTCTACATCTAGAATTGTGTACCTAGCAAAATATCTTTTTTAATAACGAGGAGAAAATAAATAATTTTTAGGATAAACAAAAGCTTGTTTATCATCATGTTCATCCTTAGCAAACCTTCACTAAAGGAATTTCTGGAGAATATACTTAGGAATAAAAATTAATTCAGGAAGAATGGTTGCAGAGTTAAGTAAAAAAATATAGAAATAACTTATTAAACTCATAGATAATTTTTTAAGAGTATATTATCTACATAAGTTAATTTAAAAATAAAATTCATGTGGTTGAAAAGAGAATTGGCCGGGTGTGGTGGTTCAGTCTATAATTCCAGCACTTTGGGAGACCAAGGTGGGAAGATTGCCTGAGCCCGGGGGTTTGAGACCAGCCTGGGCAACTTGGTGAGACCTCGTCTCTACAATAAATCAAAAAATAAACTGGGTGTGGTAGCATGCACCTGTAGTTACAGCTACTTGGAAGGCTGAGGTGGAAGGATCACCTAAGCCCAGCAGGTAGAGTCTGCAGTGGCCGTGAGCATGCCACTGCACTGTGACCTGGGCGACAGATTGACTCCAACTAACTCCAACTTAAAAAAAAAAAAAAAAAAGAGAGAAAAGAGATAGGACTAAAATATTGGGCAATACTAGCATGTAAGTCAGGAATGGGGTGGATCAGAGAAAAAGTGTTCTAAGATCTTCATATTATTCAGATTAAGACATCATTAAAATGTATGCTTCAGTAAGTTAGCATACATAGTAAAAATCTCAAGAGTGAACTCTAAATTATAGAAATAGAATGCATAACTTCTAAAGCAGTAAAAAGTATAATGTAATAATAAAACAAATTCTCAATTACAAGAAACAAGCAAAAAAGAATAAAAAGAGGCAGAGTGGTAGAAACAAATGTAAAAATATTGTTCCTTATAATAAATACAAACAGATTAAATGTGCTAATTAAATCAGGGTTTGTCATATTGCATAAAAAAATAAGATCCAGTGATAGGCTGTTTTAAGAGACACAAAGTATAAAAATATAGACAGGCTGATTAAAAGCATGAAAAATAATTGGCAAATGCTAACCATAATAAATGTGGGATAACTGTATTAATATAAAACAAAATAGACCTCAAGATAAAAAAAGCATTATTGGGGAGGATTACCCACACAATTATAATAATTTCAATTTACCAGGATTATATAAGTATTCCAAGCCTGAGTTGACCTAGTAAAATAGTCTAAAATATGAAAGGGAATAATTATAGACTTATAAGGAGAAAAGGACAAAATCCCTATCACAGTAAGAAATCTTAACATACCTGCCTTAATTATTGATAAATCAATACACAACACATTAGTAAAGAGAAGAATTAAGGTCTATTATTAGCAAGTATGATAATATGAACATCTATTAAATCACCCTCGCAATAGACAATAAATATTATATTCCAATGCATATGTGGTCTCTATGTATTTTACCACATATTGGGACATAAAGTGCGTCACAACAAATTTCAAAGAATTGGTATCATATAGATCATGTTCTCTTACAAGTGTGCAATTAAATTAGAGGTCAATAACAAAGATAAATTGAAGTTCCTACATTTTTGGGAAGTTAAAAACACTTTTAAATTACTCATGGATCCAAGCAAACATCATAATTAAAATAAAGCTCACTATAAGTGAGTGATAATGATAACATTACATATCAAAACTTATGCGATGTGGCTAAAAAACACACTGTGAAGGCCGTTTGTCACCTAAAGTTATGATATTCGAAAAGAAGAAAGGCTAAAAAAAATTAATGAATGAGATAAGTAACCAACTGAATAATCTGGATCAATTGTTCTCAAACATTAAAGTCTCAGGATCACATGACACTCTTAAAAATTATCAAGGGCGCCAAAGAACTTTTGTTTATATCATGGAGTTAGAAATTTAAAATTTAAGACATTCGTTCATTTAAAAATAATAAAACGATTACATAGTCACCTTATAGTTGAATAAAACTGTTCTCTCATTCTCATACGAAAGAATTTAGTGACAAGCATAGAGTTGTTTTACATTATTGCAAATCTTTTTAGTGTGTGACTTAATAGAAGAGAACTGGATTTTCATATTTGCTTTTGCATCCAATCTATCATAATAGGTTAGTTTGATTGAAGTATATGAAGAATGCGTGACCTCACACAGTCATGTATTGGGGAAAGAAGAATATTTTAATAGCCTTTTCCTATAATTGTGAATGCACTTTTTGATACCATGCCAAATCTCCCCTAGTGGCAATCTCTTTAAGGCTAGTTGCAATGTGGAATCTAAAACCACATCTTTGACTCTTTCATGGTTTGTTACATTAAGATCTATTGGTGTGTTTTGCATTTTGAATGACTCTTTTACCCATGCATAATTTTGTAATCATTTATTGATCATCTAGAAATATTGGCACATTGAGTTACACAGATCTCCTGAATGTGAACACATTTCATTACATTATGCGAAAAAAATACACTTGTTAATTTTACTACTGATGTCATCAAAATGGCCTTTGAGGATTGGGAAGTTGTTAAGCTCACAATGACTGATATAATATTAAATTCTCACTTTTATATGAAAGCTCAAATTATAGTTTTGGTAATAAATATTTTCAGTTGTTTTCCTTGAAGTGAAAGTTCACATCACTCATTTTGGAGAAAATGTATGAAAAATACCCAAAACTGTGTACCCACAGTTTGTCTAGTTCTTTCAAGTAAAAATGGTGTCCTGTGATGAAATGGATAGTTCAGCTTGCAACTCCAACTACATACATGCTTTTCCTTGAGAAAATCATCATACTTTAAAAAGCAGCAGAAGTGCTTCGTGTATATATTCCAAATCATCAGACAGAATACTAAAAAGACATGTAGTCAGAGATCGAGTATTAATAAAATTAATACTTTTTACTGTTTTATTAGGGACATTCTTAAGTGAAATGACATTCACTTTTAGAGTGAGAGTACAGTGGTAGAAATATAATTACTGCCTTGATTTTTGCTAAGGTGCCAGTGGTTTTATCCATTCTTGTTTTTTACTGTCAGCTCAATGGAACATAGTAAAAAAGCCTAATCACATCCTAGCAGTAAATGAAAATAGTTTTGATTTTACCTTCTGTAAAGTTCTTAGGGACCCCACAAAAGTCCATATGTCAAATATTGAAAACTAAGATTTAGGGCAAAAGTCAGTAAAGTATGGACCAAAGGCCAAATCTTGCTCCTGTATTTGTAAATAAAGTTTTATTTGAACATAGTCATGCCTTCTCATGCACATGTTGTCTATGGTTGCTTCTATGCTACAATGGCATGAATTGAATAGTTGCAACAGAGACTATATCTCACAAAGTCTAAAATATTTATGATTCAGCCCTTTACAGAAAAAGTTTGCTGATGCCTGAATTAGGGTGTAACAGCAGAATAAATCCAACAAATGTATTTATTGGAGATAATGAAGATTCGAAGTTAATATAAAAAGAAAATGGTAATGTGATATATAAAGGATGAATAAGGACAAATATTAATTTAACAAGACTGATGAAACATAAAAACCTCTGGCAAGACTGACTAAAAAAGTGAAAAGATACTTATAAGCAATATAAATAGTGACCAAAAAGGGCTAAAGACATGACAGAAATATAAAACATGAGAAAAATGTATGACACATTTTATGTTCATAAATTTTAAACTATAAACAGAAATGATAAGTATCAAGAAAAATCTTAATTACAAAATCTGACAAAAGGAGGAATAAAGAATCATTATTCTTTGCACTTTTAGTTGAAAATCTTACCTAGAAAAGACTTGGAAACCAGTGCTTTTATGGACAAATTCTACAAATATTCAAAGGACAGATTATTGCAATCTTATAAATTTTTCTAGAAAACAGAAAAAAAAGGACACATATATGCTATTGAACCTAATTTTTTTAAAAAAGCAGGTAAGTACAGAATAATGATGGCAAACTACAGTCCAAGTCCACTTATAAGTTGGATTATCTTAAACAAATTGTTGGCTATAGTAGTATATAAGAAAGTATAATTCAGCATGATCAAGTTTAGTTCATCCCAGTATAGTAAAGAAGGTTTAGGTAGATTTAGAAACTTGATCAATACAGTTGCTTGGTAATAGACTGTAGATACTGAAAAAGCATTTTAAAAATTCAACATTCATGATTCAGAATAAAAAAAAAAAAACAACCTGAGCAAACTAGGAGTGAAGTGGACTTTTTGATGTAATAAGTTGTTTTTGAAAAAAAATCTGTACTAAATATAAATCTTAATTATGAAAAATTAGAAACATACTCTTTAAAATCAGGAAAAAGAAAAAGAGCTCACTGTTACTAGTTTTATTCAACATTTGCTGGAGGGTCTAACCAGTGCAATAATTAAGAATGAGTTAGTGAAATTACATTAAAATTGGAAAAAGAACTGCCATTATTCTCAAATTCTGTTATTTTCTTCATAGAAAATACAAAATAATCTTATAGAGATTTTTGGAATTAATAGCAGAATTTAGCAAGATGGCTGGATCTACAGTAAATATATAAAATAAATTGCATATTTGCACATGGGCAACAAAATAGAAAACATCCTATATATATATAAAGGATATTTATAATATATAATTATATACCATCTATATATTTATAATATATTATATATATACCATTTATAATTTCAACTGAAATATAAGATGTCTAGGAATAAGTTTAGCAAACATTTCAAGACCTGTTTGGGAAAATTGTAAAATTTCATTGAAAGGCATTGCGGAAGATCTAATAAGAGTTAAACCCATAATCTTGATTGGGAAATGCCAATAATGTAAGAATTTAAGTTATTCCCGATTTTAACCATAGATTTACATTTTTAAAAAGAATTCTGAACAAAATTTGAAAAGGTGATTTTTAAATATACAAGTAAGAATAAAAGCCCAATAATTGCCGAGGCCCTTCTGAAGAAGAAAAACAAGCCAGAGGATTTTGTCCTTTCACATACCAGGATATAAATCTATAGTTTCTCAGACAACGTACTGGCCCAGGGATAAAGCAACAGAATAGGGAATGCAGAGACAGATCCACACTTATGTGGAAATCTGACAGCCTGCCCACCATAAGTGATCACTGTGACGCAGGTTCCCTGGCAGCTCATTGGGAAGCATGGATCACACAGTAAATGGTAAGTATATTATTAATTATCCATATGGACAAAAATGAATCTCTACTTGTTTTGTTCACAAAAATAAATTCCAGATGGATTAAAATTAAACGAATTATGACAAAACTTTAAACACTTAGAAGAATGAATAATGCAGCAATTTTGTTGCTGTAAAAACAAGCACGGCAAGCTTACTATTGTTCATCACAAAGCACCATAACAAAATCGAAAAGATAAACAACAAATTAGAAGATGTTGTAATACATATGCTATGGACTGAGCTGCGCCCTCCCTCCCCCAAATTTCTACACTGAAGTCCTAACCTCCAGTATGATGGTATTTGGAGAAGGAGGCTTTGGGAGGTAATTAGGCTTGGATGAGGTCATGAGGGTGGGGTTCTCATGAAGGGATTGATACCTTTATGAGAATAGACACCAGAGAGCTTGCTCTGTTTCTACCATGTGAGGACACGTAGAGAAGGTGGCTGCCTGAAAATCAGGAAACAAAACCCTCAGCAGACATTGATGATCATACTGGCATCCTGATCTGAGACCTCCCACCTCCAAAACTGCAAGAAATAAATTTTCTATTTATTGTATTTTGTTGTGGCACCCTGAACTCAGACAACATATAATCAACAAAGTATTAGTATTCCAAATCCATAAAGAACTCTTACAAAGTCAATAAGAAAAAAAAAGTCTCCCAAATGGAAAAATGGGTAAGATATCTGAACAGGCATATAACAGAAGAAGAAATATATATGACAAAAATGCTCAAAATCTTGATAACCAGGGAAATGCAGAATAAGACTATGATGATATACAATCTATATGAATTAGACTGGCAAAAATTAAGAAGACTGACAATATCAAGTATTAGTGAGGATGAGGTAAAATAGACATGTTTTCCTATCCACACGAAAAACTGATAGGACCACTATTGAAAATCACACTGTGAAATCAAACATTCTCATACTCTAAGATCTGATAATTCTTCACCTAGATAAGGTATATCTTGTAGCGGAGATTTTAACCTGAGTGTAGCTGTGGAATGATGTGTCGAGAAGCTACAGGCATGCTGTTGGAGCTGTTAAGTTGGGCAGAGGGCAGCTGCAGTTCAGGTTAATGCAGGGGTTTACAGTACCATGTTGTGAAATAGACTGGGAAGCTATTATTCTATTACTAATAGAATGTTAGAGAATTTCTGGCATATGTAGAGGAGGAATTTAAAGGACATTCATAGCAGTTTACCAGGAGCAGGAGGCGGATTAAATAAACTGCAGTACAGTAATAGGGTAGGGATTATAGTGTTGCAAGTGGGTGAATTCTAACCACGCTGGTGAATTGTCAAACATTCTTCAGTGACGAAATCAAGTTGCAAAAAAGGTGCATAGCAGTACCATTTTTACAAAAGCCATTACAAATCAAATTAAAAAAAATATTGTTTAGGGCTACATATATGTGATAAAAGAGACAAGAAGAGATAAGGAAATAATATGAAATTCAGGCTTCGGGTTACCTCCGGAGGGAAGAGGTGGCTTGGATTTGGAAGGGTGGCATCTATGGTGTTGGTGATGTTCTTCCTTGTTCTTAAGTTGATGATGGACTTTCTTTGTTACTATGCTTTAGAGTGGAAATGTATGTTACATATAATCATTTTAATGCATTGGTACTGCATGAAACTGGTTAAGGTTCAACTGTGGGCCGAGAAAGAAGGGAAGAGGAAGAAGGAGAAAGAGGAAGAAAAGGTAAGAGGAGAAAAAGGAGAAGACAGCCAGGTGCAGTGGCTCAAGCCTGTATTCCCAGCACTTTGGGAGGCGGAGATGAGAGGATTACCTGAACCCAGGGGTTCAAGGCCAACCTGGGCAACTTGGTGAGACCTTGTCTCTACAATATATCAAAAAATTAGCTGGGTTTGGTAGTGCGCACCTGTAGTTCCAGCTACTTGGAAGACCGAGGCAGAAGGATGGCCTGAGCCCAGCAGGTTGATGCCGGGATGGCCGTGAGTGTGCCACTGCACTCCAGCCTGGGCGACAGAGTGAGACCCTGACAAAAGAAAGAGAGAGAGAAGAGAAGAGAAGAGAAGAGAAGAGAAGAAAAGAAAAGAAAAAGGAGAAGATAACACATAGTCTTTAGAAGGAAAGTGAGAAAGACAACCATCTAAGATCCTATTTATATGGAGTTCCAGTATGATTAAAACTCACACAAGGTTTAGTTTCTTAAAGTCTATTGTGAAAAAAATATTTATTTTTAATTACTCTTAAGTATGATTTATATGGATTGGGATTACTGTTTTTGTTTTATTTTCTAGAAGACCAAATGAATTGTTTTTTTTTTTTTTGGTTTGTATTTAGGAGCCAAGCCCTTGAAATACATGTTTTTATTTTGGTTGCAGAACACATACGAAGTGGGACCCCCAAAACCTGGAAGTTATTTATAAAAAATGTGTATTTTTACATGTTTAAACTTCAGTCACCTTCAAAGTACTCTCCATTTGATGCAATATACCTATCGAGATTTTTTTCTACTGCTCAAAACAGTTTGTGACCTTGTCAATTTTGGTGCCTTTTAGTGCTTCTGTCATTTTTTGTTTCACCTCATCCACATCAGCAACGTTTCTCTTTGAGGACTCTTTTTCATCCAGGGAAACAAAAAAAAGTTGCTTGGGGCAAAAGCTGGTGAATAGGAAGGGTGAGGCACAGGGGTCATGCCATTTCGGTCAAAAACTACTGAACACTCTGTCAGCATGGTATGGGCAGGTGCACTCATAAATCATCTATCACGAAATAGGCAAATGACTTGAAAGAATCTCCAAAAAAAAAAAAAAATTCACTAAAGTCGAACACAGCTTCTCACAACACTAGCTGGTATACTGATGCTGATGGGTTCCTAGAACACTTAGCAGGAGAAGACTGTACCACAAGGGGCCTGGATTCCCCCTTGTATAGTTGAGCCCACAAGATTTAAATGCATATGTCATGTGATTCATTTGTTCTTTATTGTTATAAAATAGGCAAGATAGAATTTGAATCTATCCAGCTAACACTTTTGCCATTTATGTGTTGCTGCTAATTGGGACCCCTGATCTATCTTAGAAGTATGAAATGTTAGAGCCAGAAGGGACTTTAAACCTGTGGAAGGTGCATATATGTTTGCTGAAGGGAAAAAACAAAAAGATGAGATCATAGATACCATCAAGTCCAGTGGCTTTTTAGTGTTTTTGACTGCAACTCACAAGACATGTATTTCATA
Organism: Carlito syrichta; assembly: GCF_000164805.1. NCBI lineage: Eukaryota > Metazoa > Chordata > Mammalia > Primates > Tarsiidae > Carlito > Carlito syrichta. The sequence goes on along the minus strand of NW_007246719.1, from coordinate 628,634 downwards.
TCATGTCTCACTAAACACATTCACACACATACGCTGTGCACAATTGAAACAAAAATTATACAAACAAGATTTACCCTTACTACATGTAATTAACTCTGATGGTTTTTATTCTAATTTATTCTACTTCATGTTTTTAAAATTGTTAGTTGTTACTTACTAGATGAATCTCATGACCCTCACAAAGGCTGTGGCAAGCAGTTTGAAAACCACTCAACTGGCTGGGTATGGCAGCTCAAACCTGTAATTCCAGCACTTTGGGAAGCCAAGGTGACAGGATTGCCTGAGCCCACAGGTTCAAGACCAGCCTGGTCAACTTGGTGAGACCTCATCTCTACAATAAATCAAAAGATTAACTGGGCATGATAGTTCCAGCTACTTGGAAGGCTGAGGTAGAAGGATTGCCTGAGCCCATCCGGTCGATGCTGGGGTGGCTATGAGTGTGCCACTGCACCCAAGCCTAGGCAATGGGGTGAGACTCCAACTCAAAAGAAAAAAAAAAAGAAGAAAAGAAAACCACTCAACTGGTCTACCACTCATGTTTTACAGATGAGACAGTTGAGTCTTCAAGGGGGCTCAAGAGAGAATAATTTTGCATAGGTTCATGTGTCTAGAATAAACCAACATGAAGCTAGTTTTAAATGTACCTGGTCATTGACATATCCTTATATATTATATCTTTGCTGCTGCATCTCACACACCCACAGCTCATCATTTGTCAAGTATGTCACTCTAACGAGACCACATTAATCCAGTGGAAGTTATTCTGAATAGGCCATGTTGAACACGAGCTAGTATCTTCTCCTTGTTTGCAAGTCAATCTCTTGATGACTTTCCAAATTTTTTTTCAGGTATTAAAGCTAAATCTACATAGCTATTAATAAAAATAATGTTGTGATAAAACAACCAGCTATACAAAGCAATCCCTGGATCTACGACTTTACACATTTATTTCATTACTTAAGCTAGCATTGAAAAAAATGCTTTGATGTCCAAACAAAAGTGTGTGTTTGCCTTCTCTGATGAAGCCCATAGCATACTGGCAAAACAGCAGTTAGGGAAAAAAAAAAAAAAGATTTAAGCTAAATTTTTATGTATTTATTTTTTACTTCCCACATAGATCTTTACAGATCTTTGTCTACATGGTTAAATGAACAGGTCACCACTCTTTCTAAACAAGATCCCAAATACATTATTCTGTACTTAGCTTCAGAGGTGGTTTTTAGTTTAAATTTATATGCGAATTCAAATAACTCACAGGTGGATTCTTTTTTTGTTACTGTTCTTATTATCATGATTGTTATCAGCAATGATACTGTTATTTTTAACCAAATATAGATTAACGTTTTGCTTTTCAACTGCTTAGAGAAGTCCAGAGCAAATGTGTGCTTTTCAGTGAGAAGGGAGGGAATTTCTTAGTGTTTGAAGATCAGTACAGGTATCGACAGTGCGGCCTTCCAAGGACAGGCATGTCACTGTTCCTCAACACGCTGGTATCAAATGGAATGGCCACTTGGGATGTAAACCATTTATGACTTCAAAGCCTTTCAAAGGTTCATACGTTGACCCCTAATAATAGGTGAGTGTTTTTTTTGTTTGTTTTGGATCAGGGGCTCACTTTGTCACCCAAGCTGGAATGTGCTGGCATAATCACAACTTATCAAAGCCTTGACCTCTTAGGCTCAGTGATCCTCCCATCTCAGCCTCCTAAGGACCTGGGACTATAGGAGCACGTCACCACATCCAGCTAATTTTTAAATTTTTTGTAGAAACGAGGTCTTGCTATGTTGTCTTGGCTGGTCTTGAGCTCCTGGGCTCAAGCAATCCTCTCGCCTTGGCCTCCCAAAGTGCTGGGATTACAGGCATGAGTCACCATGCCCACCCTATTGGTGTTTTTGAAGCCACGTTTAGGATTTCTGTATCCTGTAAGATAACAGGATGCCATCATATAGTAAGTCTTCAATAAATGTGTATTTAATTTTGCAAGCATTCTCCAAATATTGTCCTGGGGAAGACTTTAGGAACCACATGACCCAGAACCCCTCACTCTATAAGTGAGGAAAGTAAGGTGAGAGGAGGTCAGATTTCTCCCCCATGTTTTGTGGTTAGGAAGTGACAGAGCCCAAAATGCAGAGCTCTTTTTTCTAAGTCATGTTACCTCTTAAATTAGAATTCTTTCCATGTTCTCAAAGGGACTCACAAAAAACAAATGAAATCTTTCCTCTGACTGTTGTCTTCCATCAGTACGAACAATAAACTTTGAAGCCTCTTTATCTATATGTAGCAAAACCTCTTTTTTTCTGAGTCCCAGAAAACCTTAATTAACCATTCCTTCCCTCTTCTAGTAAATCACTTCTATTCCTCTTCAAAATAGAAAAAAAAAAAAAGAAAATGCCAAAATTACTCATATTAATGATGATTTCTTTTAAAGTTAGAATATACTTATCCTAGTGTCCAATTCCTTTTCCACCTCTCTCTGTCCAGTATTTATAATTGTTTAGCATGATGACCAAGTCCATCGAATAAGCATCGACATAATCACTTCATTATCCTTAAAAATGATAAATTGTAGCTGGGCTTGGTGGCTCAGCCTGTAGTCCCGCGCCTTTGGGAGGCTGAGGTGAGTGGATTGTCTGAGCCCGCGGGTTCGAGACCCACCTGGGCAGCAAGACCTCATCTTTACAATAAATCAAAAAAAAATCAGCCGGGCGTGGTAGCGCATGCCTGTAATTCCGGCTACTTGGAAAGCTGAGGCGGAAGGATCACTGGAGCCCAGCAGGTGAGGCTGCGGTGGCCGGGAGCGGCCACTGCACTCCAGTCTGGGAGACCGAGTGAGACTCCAACTCAAAAAAAAAAAAAAAAAAAAAAAGATAAATTGTGTACTGGTACATTTAAAAAATGTTTATAGAAAGCTTTGAAACCGTTTTTTCCACCTAGTCAGAAATTCAACTGCTCAAAATTCTATATTCTCTGCAAACTCTAGTTAACTGTAGTTTCAACTGTCGTGTTTCCTTTGTCATGTTTGGATATTTTTGTCCCTTGCATTTTGAGTTTCAAGTTAACACACATTGAAAACAAGACATACAGTAAGCACTACTACTGACTTCAACATAGTTGGGACACACAAGTTGAATGTTATAAAACAAGACTTAACCTGCATATCAGAAAATAAAATGAAGTTTACAGGATGAGACGTGCACGTCAGGGAAAATTAGACAGGGAAGAGATTATTTCAAATAAGAATTATATAGGGAGATGATTCCAGGATGGGCGGAATTATTTGCACAAGAGGCTTAGGGTTTGCAGGTATCAAAGGCATATGTAAACAGTGTGATCTCTGTGGCAGTGAAGGAGGAAGGTGGTCTGGGAAGAGCAAGGGTCTTAGAATTGATGAAGATGGCAATGATAAACGATAATAGAAATATATATGCAGCACTTACTTTATAAGCATTATTGAAACCTGCCCAACTTCTCCATAGAACTAATGGCTGCAGTTTTTTGAATGAAGATAAAAATTGACCCTCCTCGTCCTAAAGCTTGAAACTTACATTCGTCTTATTTGAGTTTCTTTCTCGGGAAACCAACGCTCAGGACTCTAGTATCAAGGAACTGAAACTCACCTGATCACCGCATTCAGACAATGAGATGCCAGATCCCTACTGTTTACCAACCCTTCTTCCTGACCCCTCCCTAATTCCTGTTTTCTACATGCCTGCTCCACTATTTAATGTCCACTATACAATTCCTACCTCACTATATAACTTTATGGGATGGGTAGATTAGATTTGAGACTGTTCTTCCATTCTCCTTGGCCAATATCACCCCAATAAAAACGCTTCTTTGTTGGCAATACTTGCATCTCAGCAGTTAGCTTTCTGGGCAGTGAGCAGCAGGACCCTGCCAGATAGCCTGCATAATACTCCTTGAGGTGAGCACCATTGTTACTGCTATCTAAGATGTGAGGGATTAGAGAGGACAAGAATCTGCCAAAATCACAGAGCATGTAAAAGCTAGAACCCTCTGACATGAAGCTCTGTCAACAAAAAAATGCCAATGGCTTGGGTTTTTTCTAAGAAAAAATTCTTTTCCCTCTTTTCCTCCTTTTTCTCCTATTATTTTTGATCTGAGAGTTTCAAGCATTTTAAGTGTTAACCTGGTCATTCGAATTTGATACTATGCATAGTATTCTAGACACATTCGCAATACCTAGGACCTGTCTTTACTGGGCCGGTTATCTTTTTATCAGAGATTCAGTATTTCCGAGATTTCTTTTGAGGGAAGACACATCTTTATTGTTTAACACCTCCAAGCACAGGCACCGCATACTTTCCTTGCCCAGCAAAACTTGGGCCCATGAGTAGAGGACTGTGGAGCAAAAGACATCCATCAAGCAACACCGAAGATCTATCCTGAATGACGTGAGAAAAACAAGCTACTGTGCAAATCAAAAAACGAACAAAATGAAGCCCTAAGGACGAAATAATTCCTCAATCAAAAATCTCTTTGGCTGAAATATATACTGACACCTGGATTTGCAAAAAAGAAATATGAGACTGGAAAAGAATTAGATTCCCCCTTCGATCAATAAATCTTGGCTACTGTTGGTAACACTCAGAGTTTTGTTTTCCAAATGAAGTTTAAAACTACATTTTGTAAAAACGCAAAATGACAGATATTTAAACTCACCTACCTCCTTCAAGCACTTTCCTTAGGATCTGTTCTTCCCTGGTCTTTTTAACCGCGTGTGTGCCATATGCACATTTCACCTAGGACCACTGGCCAGCGGCAACACCTCAGTGATCAATGAGCGCCATGCTGTTTACTTCTCATCCTTCAGGCTGAAAAAGTGCCCTTTTGTTAGAGTGGACTCCCTCTGGACAGTCCATAGATTAGGCAGAAAAATAAAATCCCCAAATACCTTGCAATGACTAAAAGTTAGAAACAACCAGAGTAAAAAGAAGTTTAGCAGGGAGGAGAATATTGCGGCTTTCTCTTGTTGCAAATATATTTTCTCCTTTTTAAGATGCAGGTTTAGAAAGATCTTACAGTTGGCGCTATCAAAGTACACATAGCTTTACATGAAAGTTTCAGAGTGGGTATTTGAGGATGTGAGGGCTCCTGAAATGATGATCTGTGTGAGCAGGTGGTGTCCATGAACTAGTCCTGAGGACATATTCCCCTGGTCTTTTAAGTCTGAGGTCAAACATTTCACAGACTCTGCCACACTAAGTGATTAACAAAACTAAGTTGTAGCTGGTAGACAGCTGGGTGCTTATTGCCTTGTAAGCCCTAGTGGTTTGGGCTTGTCTTTGATTATAGTCGCTGACCTTGGTCTCTACAAGAGTTGGAGAATCTGTGGCACTGGACAAACTGCAAATAGATTGCTCTGAGTTTCCTGTTTTCATTCAGATGTGTACAAATTACCTCAACATGCCCCTTTTTTTTTTCTTTTTTTTTTTTTTTCCAGAAAACACTAAGGTCTGAAAGAAACTCTTGTTATATTGTTGCCACTTAGGTTTCACTGAGCTTGCATTATCTTCTCACAGCTTTAATGACTTCCTGCTGAGAGAGGTTCTGTAGCAGACTTGGCAGCAGGGCTAAGAATAGCATTAAATGCAAGGTTATCTAGGCATTACACTCACTGTAACATGCAATTAACTCTCCTCTTCCATTTTCATTACACAATTATTCATTAATGTCAATTTAATTTTATGCATTGTTCTACATGACCGAAGGCTGATTACGGGCCTTTTCACTCCAATATCCTAAGTTAACTGGTGCCAGCCGCACTCAGGGCTGCCTAATTGCAATTTAGCCCAGACAATTCCTCCCATTTTTGCCCTCCAGTAATGGAACAACAGATCATGGCCAGGTAAAGATTTTAAGGTGGAAATAAAGCCCAATCTGCAAAACATTAACGTTCAGAAAAGCCTTTTTCCTTTTATTTAATAGAATAAAGACTCCCTAGAAAAATTAAATGAAACGAGTTTTGTCCAACCCCCCCGTTTTTAAATGATGCTTTTGTGAGCTGTAATTTAGTCGTTTTAACAGAACTACCAAAGTCAGATAGTGTACCCTGGGCCTCAGAACCCCACTGGGCTCCTCCATTCGGCGACATCATTATAACCTAGGAATTTTGAATCCTGATACGGAATCACAAGGAACATGGTTGGTTGGTAGTTTCCACAGATGTCATGGATGTTCTTGATGTTAATGAATAATTATTTGTTGTTGTATTAGAATGTGAACAGGTTGTAAGGTTCTGGAGATCAGTCTTTTCACAGCTGTAACAGTGTTTTGTGAATAGCATCCCTCAGGAGATGGAAATGAAAAGAACCTTGCTTCTCTCAAAAGCCTCCCATGGTAGTCTCGCTACTTCAAATCAAAGTACCTTCATTAGGTCGCCACCTTAAAACTCCGGTGGTGATGTCGATTACTAAGAGTAATTCAGATCTTCATACATCCTTGTGTCCAAGGAGTTCACATTATCGTTTAATCTGCACAAACAACTCATCATTAGCTTTTCTGGTTTTACCAGCAGACAACTGTCGAAAATTAAGATTTAAAGCACTATTTAAGTGGAAGCTTGGACTATCCCCCACTTTTGGTTGGAAGTTACTGTTGTTAAATCCAGAGGAAGGTGAGTCTCTGGGATAATAAAATCTACTAAAAGTCAGGAAATAAGTCTGTCCTCTTTCACAATGGGTTACTAGGTTCATTTCAAAGAAGGCTCAGCTTCTTTGCAGACCTCAGATAGTCAGAATGTGTGAATAGTCACAAGCAGCGTATGGTGCCCAGGGCTGGGCGACCTTTTTCTAAAGCCACAATAAAGCAAACACGGTTCAGATAGGAGTACAGCATGTCCCTCCTTGCCACTGTGGGTAAAGCTGTGTCAGCATTTCCATTTGAAACCCCCTTTTTCAGGGGCTTTATAACTCAACCATAAAAATTAGTTCCAAGTAAAAACTTGGCATGCAAAGTTTCAGCCTTAAAGTGAACTTTTTTTTTTGCAAATTGTCAAAGAAAAAAAAAGAACAGTTCTTTGGCTATTTCTACTTTTTTTTTTTAGGAACAGAAATAGAAAACAGAAATGTACTGGTTGTGCACTTTTTTGGAAGTTTTACAAAAACATTTATAGGCCATTATGAGGCATGAATGTCCTTGGAGTACTACAGGTTTTCTAGACAGATGATTTTATAAGACTAACATCATCTGTGCTTATGAGGTGACTTTTCAAGAAAAAGCTATTCTCTGTTAGATCTCTTTCTCTCCAGCCACATGGAACAGATCTGCCTTATAAATGGGTGTGTGGGTTCTGATGTACACAATAGTGAGTCGTTGTGGTCTATTAGCTCAATAATCCATGCTCTGAAGTATCCGTCAATATAAATTTGGCCAATAGACCGCAGAGACTGGGAAAAGGCTTCCATAGTATGCAGAGCAATTACAGTGTATTCTCGCATTCTCAAAATATGTAGGGAAACAACTGGACCCGTGTGTAAGTTCTCAGACTCCTTTGAAAACAATGGGCCAAGATCCTACTCTGTGTAACTCTAGGGGAGACTTAAAGAACTTTACATAGCAGCACTCAAAATGTGATTAACACGATTCAGGCAGAGTAGTGCAAGTTTGGTGACAAACTGCCCGTGGTCATAGAATCACACTTGTGGCTAACAGTGACTCAGCCCATTGTTCAAAAACACAGATGGGGTCTAGGAGACACTTGTGATGTGTTGACACCATATGGGCAATCACAACTTGGTGCAAGGGGACAAGTTAAGGACAGTGGCAGGGAGTTAAACGTGAGGCTCACTCTGAATTTCTGAGCTTTTAATTTTGCAAAAGCATAATGAAAGCATGTATGTTATTATTTTATGAGTATTATTACTATTATTTGTAATCAGGTTGCTTGTGATTGAGTTACACTGAGACCATAACCACTGAACTAACCCCCCCCCACTTTGATTTTACACTTAATTTATATGTTACTAATAGCTAACTGCTGTCTAAAGTCTTTTTGATTCATGCTCTGTTTGCTTTCCTTCTGTGAGGTTTATGGTCAAGGGACCTAATTTGCTGGCTTCATTATAAACTGCATTTTGGACAAAATATGAACTAATAGGGTTGAATTTAGGCCCTCAACTTGGCCTCAAAAGTCAAACCATGGCTTTGTAACAAAGAAGTATTTAGCGGTGTCATTGGAGCATTTAGCTTCCTGAAGTTCACATGATTAGAAGTTAAATATCTAAAAATCCATTTATTTGCTTAATAACACTGCCAAATTGAACCCGTCTGTGGTTTCTGCATTATAAAGCCACTAAAGGACTCTTTTGAGGTACTGTGTATGTGATTACTAACTTAATAGATTTCAACCAGCACCACTCAAATCAAATCATCATTCCTCATGGATCGTGCACCTAGTTTAGCAAGGCTCTGTGTCAGGCACTGGGGGATGCGTAGCTTTCTGTGTTATGATCACGCTGATCCCAGCGTAGTTTAATAATTTATTCGCATCTAGATCTGTCCTCCACTCCCCACCCCCCATTCCTTGATGGCCCAGGTTAATTTGTGTATGTGTGTATCCCACAGCCCACAATGCTGTGCTCGTGGCAGATGGAGCCCTTCTAAGTGACAGTGGCTTGAATGTTTTAAGGCATGCCGGCTTCTATTCTGAGCATGTAACCTGAAAAAAAGCTACCGAAATCCTCCCAATACTCCTAATGAGGCAGTTACTGTTATAGTCCCCATTTTACAGGTGAGAAAACAGAGGAACACAGAGATGGCCAACACCACACACTAGTAGGGAATATGGCTGTGATTCTCACGAAGGCATCTGTCCACAAAGCCTGGCCTCTCAATCCATTTCCATTTATATGTGCATGGAGTGACTCTATGATGGTTCCTGTTCTTAAAGAAATTGGACTTTGGTGGAGTTGATGAGCGCTATAGTATACATGTGACACAGCTGTGGAACAGAGGTCTGCCTGTGATTAAGAACTAAAGATAGCCGGGCTCGGTGGTTCAGCCTGTAATCCCGTGCCTTTGGGAGGCTGAGGTGAGTGGATTGCCTGAGCCTGCGGGTTCGAGACCCGCCTGGGCAGCGAGACCTCATCTCTACAATAAATTAAAAAAATCAGCCGGGTGTGGTAGCGCATGCCTGTAATTCTGGCTACTTGGAAGGCTGAGGCGGAAGGATTCGCCGGAGCCCAGCAGGTCGAGGCTGCGGTGGCCGGGAGCAGCCACTGCACTCCAGTCCGGGCGACAGAGTGAGACTCCAACTCAATTAAAAAAAAAAAGAAAAGGACTAAAAGTATGGCGGGGAAAATAGGTGCTAGAAGCATCTAAGATGGCTGCTTTCAATGTATTTTAGCATGCTAACCAGGGAAGGCTTCTTGGAGGAGGTGTGACTGTTTTTGAGACTTGAAGAATGTAAAGGCGTGGGCTAAGTGGCAAGGAGGTGGGAGTTCTTTGTGTTGTGGGGAGGCAAAAGATGGAAGGACTGAGTTTACCCTGGCAGTATTAGCAATTATGGGCAGAGAAAAGGTAGGAGAGGTTGCCTAGATAGGTGGGGGCCTTGAGAGCCAGGCTGAGAAATATAAATGGAATTCAAAGAAAAAAAAAAAACCATGATTATTTGGTCACACACATGGCTTAGAAAATCATCTTCTTCAAGCTGGTTCAACAGCCTAGGAAAGGGAATGTATTCAAAATCCCATGCTATTTTAGCACACGAACAAGCTACAATACTCCCCTCCCTTTGCAACACAACAGCTGGTTCCATGTCCTTTCTGAGACGTCCTGGAGTGGAGAAGCTGCTTCAGTGTGAGGTCTGCAAAGTCTAAAGATCACGAGGGCATGGCCACCATTCATGTGTATTTAGCAGGGGCTGGTGCCTGAGTTTACTTGGCTGACAGTCCCGGATACCAGCGACTCCAACACATGCATTTCTCAGATTAAGAATTCAGTCTCAGCTAGACTCGGTGGCTCAGCCTGCCATCTCAGTGCTTTGGAAGGACGAGGAGAGTGGATTGCTTGAGCCCACGGGTTCGAGACCAGCCCAGGCAACTTGGCAAGACCTCCTCTCTACAATAAATTAAAAAAAAAAATTAGCCAGGCATGGTAGTGTGCGCTTGTAGTTCCGACTACTTGGAAGGCTGAGGCGGAAGGATTGCTGGAGCCCAGCAGGTCAATGCTGGGGTGGCTGTGAGTGTGCCACTGCACTCCAGCCTGGGTGACAGAGTGAGACTTCAACTCAAAAAAAAAAAAAAGAATCTCGCACCAGATCCAGAGAATCCAGCTAAGTTCAGTGATTCTTCCCCCATCTTACCCCAAAGCATATTTAGCCAATTTCTGGGAGTCGCTCATAAAATCTGATCCAAAAGGTTTTTGTGTTCTGAAAATCCCAAATGGACATCCAGCTAACAACGAGATAGCACATCATAAAACAGTCGTCAGGATTCAACTGGGTGAACACCATACTCTTAAGAAGAAATATCCACATTTGGAATTCCACTGGAGATACTCATATTTGGCTGAGCACTCTCTGCCATATCAGGGCCAACAGCACAGTTGATTCTCAAAAGGGCTACAGGTGGGTCGGGCCTAGGAGAGATTGGACATTCTTGACATTCTAGGTGGAAGGTGTCTTACTGTAGGGTTTCCTTTTATTTATTTATTTTTTTAAGAGGGCACTTTTTAAAATGCATCATATCAAAAATGTTTTCAGAAGTCAGACAGATGTAAATGTTTCATGTGCCTTAGAATGATTGAATTTAGTCTTAGAAGCTACACTCCTTTCCCCAAGAGGACGTCTCCTCTCATTCAATAGATGAGGAACCCTTAAGTGGACAAACCTTAAGGAACCAAGTAAGTGATTTGCCAACATCAAAACCATGCATTCAGCTGGGTGTGGTGGCTTGCCCAGCACTTTGGGACGAGGAGGGGAAAGGATTGCCTGAGCCCAGGGGTTTGAGAACAGCCCGGGCAACTTGGCAAGACCTCGTCTCTACAATAAATAAAAAAATTAGCCAGGTGAAGTGGTGCATGCCTGAGGTTCCAACCACTTGGAAGGCTGAAGTGGAAGGATTGCCTGAGCTCAGTGGGTCGAGGCTGCAGTAGCCTGATCGTGCCACTGCACTCCAGCCTGGGGCGACAGAGTGAGACTCCCGACTCAAACAAAACAGAGAGGTACCAGTGTTGAGTCAGAAATCCTAGGCTTCAGTCCAGATCTCACCACCTGAAAGATCTGGAGTAAATCATTTAACTTTTCTGATCTTCATTTTCCTCATTCGTAAAATGTGTATAATACAAGTACCTAGTGCTCTGATCTGTTAAGAGTATCAAAAAAGATACTCCATGGGAATGTTTTTAATAGATCATAAAGCACTCTACAAATCTAATTGTAAAAAAAAAAGGATGAAAATATGATTTTAAAATGTGATAATGTTTGTATTGACATAGTTTATATGTATATATAATTTCTCTCCTCTCACTACTCTCTGAAATAAAAAACAAACAAGAAATTGGTTTTAGAACAGACTGCGTTCCTGCCAATTTTTTATTCTAAATTGAGTGCTATTGGAAGGTTACAAGGCACAAGAAATGGCACATTCTAAATCATTCCTGTTGAACCACATCAACTTGTTAACAGTGGTTGTTTCAGGGTAGTAAGAATGTGGACAATCCTTTAAAAAATTATTTTCTTTTTATTTCCTTAATTATTGATAATGAAAATGTATTAGTCTTATAATTAGACAAAGAAGCACTTGAAAATAAATCTTGTGGTACATTTGTAAAGGTCTCCATTTAAAAGTGATAATAATTGTTATGATTTATCTGTTTTTACTATGTGGCATATACTGTACATACATTGCTTTATTACATTAGAAAAATCTTGTATGATAAGTATTATTGTTCCATTTACAAACAACAATCTGAGGCTCCATAAGATTAAATCACTTGTCCAAGATGGCACAGCAGAATCCAAAGAGTTCCTCTGATTTCCGAGTCCATGTTCTTTTTAAATGTTTATTTTTATTTTTATAGAGATGAGTTCTCCCTACGTTGCTCAGGTTGGTCTTGAACTCCTGAGCTCAAGCAGTCCTCCTGCCTCGGCCTCCCAAAGTGCTGGGATGACAGGCGTGAGCCACTGTACCTGGTCTAGAGCCTATATTCTTGCTGTGCCATGCTGTGCTACTGGATTGAGACTGGAACTTGATGTTTAACCCCTCTGCTCCCTCTAAGTACCTTGGTTACAGCAGATTGCCTAACTGGAACTTTGCATGGTGGACAGATGCTCGGTCTCTCTCTCTCCTGGGTCAGGAGAACTGAGTTCCAATCCTAACTCTGCCCACTAGGAGTTGAGAGATGTACTTACACAGGTCCCTTCACCTCTCTGAAACCTTATCATTAAAATAAAGGCCTTGAATTAAATAAATCGCTCTCAAATTAGCTTTAGGTGCAGATGGAACCCACTTGTTTGTTTGTTTTGTGGTCAAATGAATTCTAGTTTTCTGGCCCAGGTGTTAGGGAGTCCTTGGCCTTTAAGATCTAGACAAGATGATTCAAATCTCTGCCCACACCTGGTAGATGTACAACTTGCAGGACCCTCATCCTATGGTCCCCTTCCACTGGGTTGGATCATGCTTTGTTCTGCACTTCATTGATTCAAGCATAGCATTTAGCTCTTTACCATATTTTCCACTAAAAACAAAAACAAAACAAAACAGCAACAACACTTTGAGTCTTTGTGTGCAGAAGGATTGACTGAATATATTGGGGAAATTGTGGGACTGACAAGCAAATAACTTAGAATTTCTCTTAGATGCTGTGAAAAGTGTTTCATCCTTTTTAAACACTTGGACTCTAGCCCAGGGGTCCTCAAACTTTTAAAACAGGGGGCCCGCCGGGCTCGGTGGCTCAGCCTGTAATCCCGCGCCTTTGGGAGGCTGAGGTGAGTGGATTGCCTGAGCCCGCGGGTTCGAGACCCGCCTGGGCAGCGAGACCTCATCTCTACAATAAATCAAAAAATCAGCCGGGCGTGGTAGCACATGCCTGTAATTCTGGCTACTTGGAAGGCTGAGGCGGAAGGATCGCCGGAGCCCAGCAGGTCGAGGCTGCGGTGGCCGGGAGTGGCCACTGCACTCCAGTCTGGGCGACAGAGTGAGACTCCAACTCAAAAAAAAATAAAAAAAATAAAAATAAAAAATAAAACAGGGGGCCAGTTCACTGTCCCTCAGACCGTTGGAGGGGCGGACTATAGTTTTAAAAAAAAAAACTATGAACAAATGCTTATGCACCCTGCACATATCTTATTTTGAAGTGAAAAAACAAAACGGGAACAAATACAATATTTAAAATGAAGAACAAGCAAAGTTAAATCAACAAACTTACCAGTATTTCAGTGGGAACTATGGGCCTGCTGTTGGCTAATGAGATGGTCAATGTCCGGTTCCATATTTGTCACTGCTAGTCGTAACAAGTTAAGGCGGCAAAAACACCCGGTGGGCTGGATAAATGTCCTTGGCGGGCCGCATGTGGCCTGCGGGCCGTAGTTTGAGGGCCCCTGCTCTAGCCTCTGAGGGTTGTTGCTCCATCTCCCCATCTCCTTCCCCCTGTCCCTTCTTTCCCTCTCTGGCCATCACCAATTCCTGTTTTTGCTTCATTTCTGAAATGAAATATCTACCTTTAGGAATTTGTGTGCCAGGTATTGAAAATACAGATTTTTATCAACACATCCTTTGGCACTTTAATGATGTCTATCTATCTGCCTATCTATCTATCTATCTATCTATCTACCTACCTACCTACCTATCTATCATGTATCTATCATTTATTGTCTATCTAATACAAACATATATATTTGTATAATAATGTGTATAATAATACTACCTAGTGCCCTGGGTTGTTAAGAGCATCAAAAAAGATACTCCATGGGAATGTTTATAATGGACCATAAAGCACTCTCTTTTATACACACACACACACATAAATATATATACACACATATGTACATATATACACATATTCAGATGTGTATGGACATATACAAATATATACACGTTACATACACACATACACATGTGCATACACACATACACGTACGTCATGCACACATAGCATATACACATGACATGTGCATGTAACTTAACATTACATTTCCATATATAACATATACACACATAACCTAAACATATATGTGTTTAACATATATACATACAATGTACTGCAACATACATGCAACACATACTTATATGCATACCATATATATGAATATGCACATGTGCATCTATAACATATGCATGTTATATATGCACACATCTCATATGTATATATATATATAAACATATACACACATATAGCACATATATACATATATATGTTATATGCACACATATACACATACAAACATACATAGCATATACATATATGTATGACATGCATGTATAATATACGTACAACACACACAGCATATATGTATATGTATACACATACACATGTGTGCATATATAACATATGCATATATAATATGCATGTATGTATGTGTATAAATGTTATCATATACAAAGAATTGATAAAGACTGATGTTTTCTGTTTGGAGTTGGAAGAAGGGGCACACGTGCATATTGAGCACTCAGAGAGGCCAGCTGGACTACACTAGTCCAGAAAACCAGTGGACTAGATGCTCTTTAAGGTGGAATCCTCTCTGAGTTACTCTCTTCTCTGCCTCTTCCCAAAGACAACTGGCCACTTTGAAACCCACCGCGGTTGCAAGTAGACCTCAGGCAAGGATCTAAAACATGTTTGCACACCTCTGTGTAAATGTCTGTCTCGTCGCCCGGATTGTTAAAGGAGGCGAGAGGGTATGTTAATTATTTCTGTGCACCAGGTACTTGCCAAGCAGGTGCATAATGACTGCTTGTGGATGACAGTATATGACTGTGTGACCATGCAATGAAACAGATGATCTGCAAGAAAGAAGTGAGCCGATAGCAACCAGATAGACGAGAGAAGAAAGCAAAGCCACCGTATTAATCCTGGGTGAAACAGTAGATTACATCTTGCTCTCTGTCCTCCTCTATACGTGTGATCTCTGTGGCCCGTAGCTTTACAGGGGGTGGGAATACGTTCTGCCTGAAAGCTTCATTTGTAAACTTTTTGTTATCAGCCCAGTTGGCCGTTTTATTTAGATCATTTTGTGAGGGACCATGTTTGGATTAGTGTTGGGCATAAGTAAATGGCAGTTCTTTATCTGTTCTGAAATGCTCAAATGGCTCACCGAGGTATCCGTGCAGCTGTTGTAGAACGTGTAATGGCATTAGGCGCTGAGTTGGAGAGGAATCCAGTGCCAGACGTTTCTGGCAGCGGCTGAAGTTGGAGCGATTCTCCCGGTGAGGAAGCTGTCATTAGTGACAGTGCTGGGGGCAAGGCCCCTCGGTAGGCGACTTGCGGGAGTGGAATACTGGATTTCTGCACGAGGAAGGAGGGAAAGAACATTTACTCTTGAGTCACAACCATTAAGGCTCACCCTTGAAACTCCATTTCAAAAATTGGGAGTGGAATGCTTATAACCCAAAGTGATTTTACGTGTAACCTGGATGCTTTATGTAGCCCCTCTTGTTTTTTCTCCTTCCTCCTTTTCCCCCATATTAGTAAACTGGGAGAAAACTGACTACATTGGCCTGGTCTTACTGGCTTCTTGGGGGCATTTATGTCCTTAGCTCTCATATTCTGGGAATTTTTTTGTGGGGGGGAGTTCTCAGCACCTCGTGTCGGTCTCTGTCCTTATTCTTTTTGTAATGATAACTGATAGAATAGAATTACTGTGATTACACCTCAGGGTAAATCACCAAGCTCTCTCCAACAATTAATAAGAATCCTTCACGTTTTTTAATCACATGCACATTCTCTCTTTTTTCTTTCTTTCTTTCTTTCTTTCTTTCTTTCTTTCTTTCTTTCTTTCTTTCTCTCTCTCTCTCTTTCTTTCTTCTCTCCTTTTCCACTCTCTCTGCACATAAACACATATACAGGAAAAATAGGGTCACTAAGTCACAGCACAGTCCTGGAGCAGCTTGAGTAGTTTTTTTTCAGGCTGGTCATTCCAAAGGAAACTTTATAATTACATAGTAGACTTAAATTTGTTGTCAGCTCAGTGTTGATGCATACAGAAATGTAAAGATGTGGGTGCAAATGGAGTCACCTGTAATATCCATTAAAGATCAGAGGCTGCTCTAATAATACACACTGCTAAGGGTCTCTCTCTCTCTCTCTCTCTCTCTCTCTCTCTCTCTCTCTCGTTTTTTTTAAACAGAGCTATGTTCCACATATACACTTGTGAGACTCAAATGTGTAAGTTCCTGACCATTAGACTAAGTTCCCACAGAGCAAAGGACTCAATCATCTTCCCTGTGAAAGATATACCTTAACAAAGAACACTGATTAGACATTCTGTTATGCATTCATTAATTTTTTCCATTCACAAACATTGCTTAAGTGCCTTCCTCAGGGTTTTAGTGTCTCAATAAATAACGCTACCTTTTCTGGCCTCGTATTTAGAACTATTTCAGAGAAGATGTAGGTTCGGAGATACGCAGATCAAAATATCAATTTTGTTAATGACAAAGTTGATTGGAGAAATGGTCACATTGACTTGCTAAGATAATCAGCACTGTTGGTATTAAATTTATTGCCCAATTTGCTCACTAAACTTTCCGTCCAGTGAAAAGAGAGGGCAGGTCCCTGAAGTCATGCTGACCCCTCATGGGTTCCATGTTTGTTCTGCCAAACCTGTCAATTAAAGAAGTTTCTCTTCTTCCAGAGAATCATGAAGAAAGAAGAGCAGTGAACAAGGGGCCAGAGAGAAGTCTGGAGTGTTGCATTCATGAACGTTTCTATGTGGGAATAAGAGAACAGTAGGAATAAAAGTTCTTCCCAGTAGTAGACATTATGTTAAACAATGGCAATACAAGACTGAATGTAGCAGTCTGTAACATAAAAACCACATAACCAAGATAGAGACTTTAGAATATTCATTTTAATATAATGTAGTGAAAGCTAACAGATACAGAGGGTGGGTGGAGGGGTACACAGGCAGAGCATACCGAGTAACTAATTTGCCTGGCATGCTAGTGTTTCTTGCAGGCATGTCATTTGACTCAACAAGTACTACCTTTCTTCTTCCACTGTGCCATGTTCCAATGGGATTTCACACATACCCATGATCCTGCATGGGTCATGGACAGTGCAAGTCTTACATATGTACCAGGTGCAGTGACGAGGGTAGGATTAAAGGAGATATCCAAAGAGTGGCTTTTCAAAGAGGCAGATACATTGGTATTTGTAAAATAGTAACAGAAAATTCTCTGGTTGTCACCCCCATTGTGTACTAATTCTTACCCAGTTAGCTTTGAATTTCTCAGATCATTCCATTTGTTTGGAGATGACCTGAGTCTTTTTTGCTTCTCTTCCTGTTGGCCTGCTTTTTGGATCATCTTGCTGCCAGAGGGAGACCCAGTGGGAGTAACTGGCAATTAAATGCCAATCAGTTGACCACTGTAAACCTGAGACATCGTCATCTCATGGAAGAGTCTAGGATTTGAGGTTGGAGGATCTGAGTTCAAATCCTGGCTTCCTATTAAATTGGCTCTGGGGTCTTGGGCATGTCTTTAACGCTCTCTGAGATTCTATATAAAATGAGAATGTTAATAAAATAGCGATACTTTATAAATTTAAACTGAAGGCAAAATCAGATCATGCATGCGGTAATACTAAAAAAAAAAATGCTGTGTTACTCAATATAACTTATTATCTGATGAGACATTTGGTGGAGTGGTAAGCTGTGACAAATGACTGAAACGTTGCACCAATCTTTTGCTTTTTCCTTTCCCCTGCTGTCCTGACTCCTCCCCAGGTCCTGAATTCAGTCCTTTCTTTATGTACTCATACCCTCCCCTAAGAAATACACATATCAAATGGTGATGTGGCAGCCAGGCCCTGTGTGGACATGAGGCCTCTCAGCCCAGCACATTTTCTAGGCTGGCTCGCACACTGGCACTGCTGGACCCAGAAGACTCTGTTTATAAAAGGGAGCAGTCAGTGTGGCACTTTGCCTCAGCTAATGTGATACCACACATTGAGTCAGGTCTCTGCAAAGACTGTATGCGCTCCAGATCAGCTCTGAGTTTCTGTCTTCGTTATGGCTAGTTAAAAAAGAATAAAATCCCAAAGTGACTAAAATGACAGAAGAAAAAAATGAAAATAAGAATTCTAGAAGCCTCAAGCTAGACTACAATAGAATACCCAGAAGGAAACATCCCTTCTTTACACCTACCTCTATCCTCCTCCCAACATCCAAAAAAAAGAAAGAAAGAAAAATACATCAGATGGATAAATAATCTCTCTGGTTGTGAACATGGATATAGAAAAATTTAAAGATCAGAGGAATTCATAAGAAGAATTATAAAGGTTTGAATAAGGGTATTTCAAGCGAAGCCATGCATACCTTCCATACATACACATATGCAAAAATTGTAGCGGTGTAGACTGAAAGGGATTTCAGGGGTCATCAGGTTAATTCAATTCAATTTACTGTAACAAACATGTCTTGAGCACCTTCTGTGTGTCAACCTTGAGGATGCAAAAATGAAAAGACACGGCAGGGTCTGCTCTCAAGGGGAATACACACACACATACACACACACACACACACACACACACACACTCCTTATTATGTAATGGAACTGTGTAATACTTGGAACAGGAACAAAGGGCTTGGGGGAGGGTCAAGAGGATAGAGCTTAACTATATCGGGGGTTGCAGAAGTCAGAAAGAGGCCACAAGGGAGCTAGAACTTGTTCAGGGCCTTGGAGGGTGCGTAACGGTCTGCATAGCATCTTGGAAAAAGATGGGGAAGGATTTTAGGAAAGGAAGGAGCATGAGCTACAGGATAGAAGTGACAGCCAAAAGGAGAAATCAGAAAATGACAAGTGATTCATTTATGTGAGGGGGCAATTAATGCTAAGGTTGAGAAGGGGAGCCAGACTTTTAAACTCTGGGGAGTTTAAAAAGCAACATTAATAGTGGTTAAGAGCATGATCGTCTGGGTTCGAATTCTGGCTCTGCCACCTACTTGCTGTGGGATTTGAGGGGAGTTATACGACCTCTCTCTGCTTCTTCATCTGGACAATGGAGAAAATTATGTAAAGTATGTATCTTATAGGCTTATTGTGAGAATTGAATTAGATGATTCATGTAATGTATTTAGAACAGTGTCTGGTACACAGTAGGTACTGGAAAAACAATAATTATTACATTTATTGCTATGTGCCCCCTCCCAAATTCTATTTGAAGCCCTAACCCAAGGTGACTGTATTTGAAAATAGGGCTTTTAGGAGGTAATTTAGGTAAAAAGAGTACATAAGGTTCCCAATCAGAGAGAAATAGCAAATTTATAAGAGGAAGAGAGATATCTTTCTGTGTGCACGCACAGAGAAAAGGTCATGTCAGGAGACAGGGAGAAGCTAGTTGTCTGCAAGCCAGGAAGAAAACCTTACCAGACTCCGATCATGATGGCACCCTGACCCTGGGTTTCCCAGCCTCCAAAATGGTAAGAAAACACCTTTCTTTTAAGTCACTCAGGCTTTAAGTCACTCATGACATTTTGTTGTGGCAGCTGGAGCTGAAGAATACACTTATAGTCTAGGAATTGCAAACTCAACCATGGGATGTCACAAATAATATCAGCAAATGGAGCCACTTGTTCTTGGAAATGTATAAACTCAATGATAAATGGCAACTGATACTGGGCATATTTGTTGGGCACCTGGGAGTGATGGAGCCTGGTGAACTGCTGAGGGACTGCCAGGCCCAAAGGGAACAGCCATCACTTGGCTTGTGTCAACTGATTATTGCCGTATGGGGAACTGGGCCTAGCATTCCAGAATTCTCTGATGCTTTAAAGAAAAGGTAGATTGTATTTTGGGGAGGTGGGTGGGGGATAGGGAAGGATTTCTAAAATATAAAATGGGGGCCAACACTGTGGGGGCATAAATGCAAAACCTGCCTCACAGAGCACTGAATACTCCACCAAAAATGCTGAGACCAGAGATAGGGAGACTGAATGAGATGAAGAAGAGATGTCAAGATGGGAGGTTGACAGGGACTGGAATTTCTAGTCAGAACTCACTCCATTTGAGCTCTGTGATCTTTAGCTAATATTCTAACCTTTCTGAGACTCAGTTATTTTCCAACAGAAAAAAGGTGATGATAATAATACATGTCTTACTGTCCATGAAGGGATGAATGGGAAATGTATATTAAGTGCCTAAGGAGCAGTTGAAAATATGAGTAGTCCCTTCTCTTTCTCTCAGCTGATAGATAAAAGTCTGAACAAAGGAAATGGTGATGGAATGGAAGGAATGCTATGAAGATGTTACTGGGGTAGAATGGCTAGGATTTGATTGGATGAGGAAGACTTCAAAGTTGATAACCCTTGGGAGGAAAAGGATAATAAAGCTATTAACTGAGGAGGGAACCTCAGGAGGGGAGAGATTAATTAATTATGTTTTAGATAAATTGAACTTGGGGAGTCTTTGGAACATTTGGGTTGAAATGTCCTACCGGCATCCAAATAAATGTATGAGGAGATCAATTAGGGAGAGGGATGTAGTTTAGAATACCATCATCTTCTAGGGAATAGTAGAATCCATGAGTGTGGTGGGGGTTTTCCGAGAGACCAAGCATCGTAAGAGAGAACAAGGCTTGGGATACCCAAGGATGGTATAAGGAGAGAATGAGCCACCTTAGGAAAGGGGGAGGAACAGCCCGAGGAGCACTTGTCAAGCAATGAGTGAGCAACTGGCATAAACAGAGAGGAGGAACATTTTGAGAAAGAGGAGTTTATTGGAGCAATACGAAATAGACTGAGAATAAAAAAGAAAAACTTGATTTTTGTAATTTGACATTTATCAGTGAATTTTAGAAGAGCAGCTCGATCAGAAAACAAACTTCATATAGCCTTAGAAAGATCAGCTCTGGGTGACATCTCAGTCACTCTTTTATCTATACTCTCTTAACCCTTATTGGTGACTCTAACCCATTAAAGAAACATCAAATTGTGTTCGTAACAAGGAAGGTATATTTCCATTTAGGGTGAGGGATTTCTAGGAAATACAGTGTAAATTCGACCTGATTTTCTTGTAGTGAGAAAGCCACAGAAGAGGATTTTGCCCCTGACACAGGGCCTTGTGCCCAACTTTTTATGGGCATGAGCACAAACTCCATATTGAATTAATTAATTATAAATGATAACCATGTATAATATAAAGGCTCTTCAAGTATACATAATTAATCAGGGTAATACAAAAACCAATCACATAAATTATAGTTAATATGAGGGAATAGCATAAATATTAAACTAAGTTATTATTTTACTTCCTGACATTCTTTCTCATTGGCAGGTAATGGGAATGTCAACATCATGGAATCAGAAGGATTTTCTGGAAAAGTTTTCACAGATTATCTCTGAGAAGACTTTGGAGGCTGCTGGGATGCTCAAGGTCTTTATGAGGAACTGTTGGACTATTTTTGCTCTCTTCTTTCTCTTGTAATGATTTCCGTAGCAAGGTATCAGAGGCCAAGATGATGACTTTTCTGCTATGTCAAGAATATACACTTTCTCTATTCCTAACCTGCCATTCCATGAGGATTAGCAGCCTTCCTTATACCCCGGGGTCATTTAAGACATACGGACTTTGAATCACATATAAACCACATTTGAAAATGTTGACTCTCTCATCTTGCTGTTCTGTGCATGTCAACGAGCCTCAAAGCTTTTACTTAAATGACAGAAAACTCTATCAAAAGTTTGATCCAGATCTGTGGCAAATTTAAGTAAATCTTAGCAGTCACCATAGGTTTTACTCTCTTGATGGAAACTTTTGAGACATTATGTCCTATGGGGTTATAAAGAAGTGAGACTGGTGTTTTAATTAGCATTGAGAATTCTCATTTATAATAACATATATTTGTCTGTATTTTGGAATTTATAAAAAAAATTCTTATATATTAAATCATTATGATCTCAAAGTGCTGTCTAATATAGAATATTAGGGCTTTTTAAAATATTGAATTGTTATAGATGAAGGCTGAGGATCAATGATTTTTTTTTCTTTTTTTTGAGTCTGAGTCTCACTCCGTTGTCCAGGCTGCAGTACAGTGGCATGCCCACGGCCATCCCAGGATCCACCTGCTGGGCTCAGGCAATCCTTCTGCCTCAGTCTTTCAGGATCAATGATGTTAAATGTCTTTTCTTGTCCAACACAATAAAGTATGAGCTGAGGGACCAGATCTCTGGGCCTCTAACTTCAAGGTGCTACTCTTCCCAAGAAGCTGTCTCTTCTAACAAACAGCCTTCACTTTCCTTGGGATTCTGTGCGATTACTCCAATGTTGGAATAATTGCATAAAATATTTTTAGAAATCTTGTTTTTAGGTCTATTTTCTCAGTCACACTAGAAACTTGATTTCAACATCATCTACCTTCGCTCTCTGCTTACAGCTCCAGGACCTTCCTCCTGGACTCTGACGAACCTGTGCTGGTGTTGGCTGTTGAGGGGATTTGGGAGAGGTCTGTGCAAGAATGGTGTGCAAGGATGGCGTTGAACCAGAAGACCAAACTAAGACTAAGGGTCAGGGAACTCTTGTGAAGCCTGTTGAGCTGCAGACAGAATCACCTGAGACACTTGTTTGTCATTTCCCTGCTCTCTCTCTCTCTCTTATTAGTTAATCCCATGGGCATAGCTAGAATGAGCGCCATTATTAGGGATTGCTGCACATCACATTTCCAGAAGTCAAGTACTCCCTATACCACCCTTATGAAAGCAGGGTGATGCAATCCAAATATTTTCATTAAAATGATTATAATTTTATTTCCACATTTTGGCTTTGATAAAAAGTATGCTTTATTTATTTAAATTTTTTACTTATGGTGAATTTCTTATTGCTTTGCTTATAATACCAATAAAGAATCTGGAGACCGGCCTGAAATAGCATTCAGACCATGAAGGGATGTCATTTGTAATGACGATAAACAGAAAGGAGAAGAATGTTGATGACAAACCTGAGTGAATCACCAAGTGAGATAGCATGATTTCTTTCTGGATGGCTCCATAAACAATAAATTATATTTTCCAAAGGGAAATGATGCTACTAGACTTTCTCTATCTTTCCAAAGTAGCACATATTTTTTGAGTTTTTTTTTTCTAGTTTATGTGATGGATCTGCCCTCTTTAGTGATCCACATTTTCCTAGACCAAGGTCGTGTATTTTCACAATGCCTGACCCAAAAAGAGTATGCTAGGATGCTCACTAGAGGTTAAAAGTGAACAATTAAAAAAAACTTTTTAAAGATTTGTATTTAAATATTTCCAAAAAAGCTAAGGGTAACTATGTTTGTGTTTGTGTGAATACAGACGGTGTCCCAAAAACTATACATATTTTTTTTTTTTAGTTGGAGTCTCACTCTGTTGCCCAGGCTGGAGTGCATTGGCACACTCACGGCCACCCGAGCATTGACCAGCTGGACTCCAGCGATCTTTTCACCTCAGCCCTCCAAGTAGTCGGAACTACAGGTGCACACTACCACACTGGCTAATTTTTGATTTATTGTAGAGATGAGGTCTTGTCAAGTTTCCTGGACTAGTTTTCAACTCACGGGCTCAGGCAATCCATTTGCCTCAGCCTCCCAAAGTCCTAGGATTGCAGGCTGAGCCACCTAGCCCAGCCTGTATACACATTTTAAGAAAGGAAAAACTGTTATCAAAATTGTAATACTTGATATATACCAATAACAAAAGATGAATACAAGTCACATTTGACTTCCTCAATTACAAGCGGTGCTCAAAGTGGTTACCTTCAGCATCCAGACACTTCTGATTATGGCGAACTCAACATAATACATAGATAACATCTCTTAAAATGTGTATACATTTTTTTGGGCACTTCAATATTTATAAGGAGACCATCACCTCAAAAGTGTTGAAGGTAACTTCTCCATAAGGAGTGTGTGATGTGTGTGTGTGTGTGTGTGTGTGTGTGTGTGTTGGAAGAAAGGAAGTAGGAACAATGAGATCTATTTTAGAAAGGTGTAAGGGAGACTGGACAATAGTCGAGAAAAAAGATGGTGGTGCTGGTGGTGGTGGTCATTGTGGTGGCGGTGGTAGCCACAGGGAGAGAATGAGTCCTTAAAGAGGTCAGAACCTGAGATTCTCCAGGTCCTAACATCCACCATGATCTGGTTATGAGCCCAGAAGAAGATCTGCTAGTGGACAAGGGGAAGACCTGCTCTGATGGTCCACATGGCTGCGCCACTATGTTCAGGAGATAATCTCTTATGGTCACAGCAGGAGATGTTGCTATCTTTCAGTACTGGGGTTCCAGCTCTGGTACTTGGGGGAGACAGAGAGTTCCAAATGATTTGGATGGAATGCTGCCGGATTCAGGGATGAGAGGGCCAACTCTGAATGCCTTGGCTCCCCCCACATCATAGCTTCCACATATATCTATGACACTCACCATCTTACCAGAAGTCATTTCTTAACCATCTCATGGGGATTTCTAAACATGCTGGTTCCATGACTCCCTGAAGGCACCTGCTACACTCTAGGGTCCTTGCGGAATTTTCAGCTTGTCTTATAGCTTTCGTCACTACCAAAACCCTTTGGGATTTTTTTTCTATCTCCTTTCTTACTATAATTTCACAATCCTTGGTGGCAAATGTATTTCTGAGTTCAGATATTCTCAGATTTTAGAATAATAATATAAATTACATAATGTCCCTCGTAGCACACCCGCAGTAACCAAAAAACAATATTTGCATTAATATAAACATTCACGCCAAGGGGATAAGTAAGGATCATAAAAAGCCTCATGTTAATTTGCATCAGGTTTTGCTGCTACTGAGTTTGTACCAAATTTGTGAAAAAATATTTGAGTTTTCAGAGATTTTAGGATTTTTGAACTGTGGACAAGGGATTGTGAAACACATGAGGAAGATGAGGAGAGAGAGAATGATGGGTACAATAGACTCAAATGGAGAAGAATGACATGCATGTCCCCTTGTCGTAGGTTGAATGATGACCCCTAAAATATATAAGGTCCTCATTCCTCAACTCTGAATATTACTCTAAATGACAAAAGATGTGATTAAGTTGTGAGATAAAGAGATGATTGAGGATTATCCAGGTGGGACCTCCATGTCATCACCATGTATCTTTTAGAGAGAGAGACCGAAGGAGACTTGGCCCGCACAGAAGAGGAAAAGGTCGGGTGAAAGCAAAGCAGAGCTATTTGAAGATGGTGACCTTGGAGACTGGACTGATGCAGCCACAAGCCAAGGAATGCTGGCAGCCACTAGAACTTGAGAGAGGCAAGAAATGGATTCACTGAGAGCCCACGGAGGAAGTAGGGCCCTGACAACACCTTGATTTCAGACCTCTCACCTCCATAACTGTGACAATAAATTCCTGTTGTTTTAAGCCCCATTTTGTGGTAATCTGTTACAGTGGCCATAGAAAATGAATACAGATTTTGGTACAGGGATGCAGGGTGCTGCTGTAACAAATACCTGAACATGGGGGAGTAGATCGGAATTCGATAAAAGTGTGTGGCTAGAAGAATATTAAGGTACTTGATAGAAAAAGTCTAGATTGCCTTAACCAGGCTATCTGTAGAAATAAGAATGTTAAATGCACTTCGTCTGAGAACTGGGAGGAAAATGAAGAACACATTATTGCATCCTGGACATTGGCAAGGAGCAGTTTCCACCTCAAGAGAGAGCCTGGCTTTGCCGACATCTTGATTTCCATTCATTGAGGTTGATGTCAGACTTCTGTCCTCTGGATGGATGAGAAAATTAATTTCTAAGAATTTAAGTCACCAAGATTGGGGTAATTACAGCAGCAGCCCCGAGGAGGGGTGTCTTAATACCTCTCACTCAAGTTTGCCAATGTCAGTCACTCCTTTCAGATCACTTGTCTTTTTGCAATGGCTCCTTGGGGCTCACTTTAACTTATCTAAATCTCAGTGTCCTCATTTGTAAAATGAGGATTATAACACATAACTCATAGGGTTGTCATAAGAGTTAACTTTTAAAAAATATATTAGATGCTTATCATGTCACGAGCATATAGTTAGTGCTCAGTAAATGGTAGTTTGTTTTTGGCATTACTGTTTTCTTAAAATCCCTTTATATCTTTCCAGGAGATATGAATTTACATTTATATTAGAGTCCATCTATATTGCAGAGAGAGTTGATCCATCAAATCTCAATTTTTCCTCATCCAAAAGATTTCGCTAGCCCATTTATATTCACCAGTGTCACAAGGATGATGCATTTGATGTCTAAGAGTGCTAGAAGTCTAAAGACATACCAATCAGTCCTGGAAGGCTTAGTTTCTATATTTATCCAAAACATTTTCACTTTCTCAAAGGCTAGAGTCCTTGAACCCAGTGTCTTCAATCAAGCCAATGAGAATTTACTTGACAAATGCTTCGAAATATGCCCATTTGCAGATGGGTATGCCTATTGGCACTTGGTAAAAAGTTTCTTTATTTTTATTTTTTCCAAAAGTATTATTTAAAAGCACTAAAAAAAAAAAAAAAAAAAAGCCCTGAGCCAGGCTCGGTGGCTCAGCCTGTAATCCCGTGCCTTTGGGAGGCTGAGGTGAGTGGATGGCCTGTGACCGCGGGTTCGAGACCCGCCTGGCAGCGAGACCTCATCTCTACAATAAATCAAAAAATCAGCCGGGCGTGGTAGCACATGCCTGTAATTCCAGCTACTTGGAAGGCTGAGGCGGAAGGATCCCTGGAGCCCAGCAGGTCGAGGCTGCAGTGGCCGGGAGCGGCCACTGCACTCCAGTCTAGGCGACAGAGTGAGACTCCAACTCAAAAAAAAAAAAAAAGCCCCAAACCAAACCAAAACAAAAAACTAAGGGGCTATACACATTGAAGGGAGGCAATTAATAATTGTAAGATTGCCTAAGCTCCTAAAAAGAAGAATAAGTAAGACAAAAAGCATTAGAAAGCCCCCAGCAGGAGTTAAGAAGTATAGAGAGCAAAAGCTAATGGAAGTCAAAGGAAAATGATGAATATTGTTTGAGTGATTTGTTCTAATTAGCTCCAGTCCAACCACATATTTCTAATAGTTTAGAGTTTCCTCTGCTCATGTGAACAGGACTGGTTTTACTATTTACAAATATATAGTCTTATTTGTTAAAGGATAAACTGTCTGGTTTTTGACCATTATATAAATTAAAAATACATTATTCTTTCAGACAGTGTAAAGTTTGTGCCTCTGACAAATGTCTTAAAAGCTCTGGGTGACTGGAAAGTGTCCACAGCTCTACCAAAAAGCTCATCAGATGCTCAAGTCACAAAATATGCATCAAGGTTACCAAGTCCTCAGCAGTTACCTAGCACCACATCCTTATTTGACAAAGGGAGAAACTGAGACATGCAGTTCCAGAAACCCACTTGAGGGTCTCAACAGTCAGCAATGAGGGAGGCATGGGTGAATCTTGAGAATTTGCCTTTTCATTAAGAGTTCTTTCTGTCCCACATTAAGGCACTATTAGTTCATTTGTGGTGGTCAGTTTCCTTTCTTAACTTTCTTTTCTTCTTTTTTTTTTTTTTGAGTTGGAGTCTCACTCTGTCTCCCAGACTGGAGTGCAGTGGCATGCTCCCAGTCACTGCAGCCTCGACCTGCTGGGCTCAGGTGATCCTTCCGCCTCAGTCAGGAACTACAGGCTTGCGCTACCACGCCCGGCTGATTTTTGATTTATTGTAGAGATGAGGTCTCACCAAGTTGCCCAGGCGGGTCTCGAACCCTCAGGCTCAGGCAGTCCACTCACCTCAGCCTCCCAAAGCGCTGGGATTCCAGGCTGAGCCACCAAACCCGACTTTTTCTTAACTTTCAAGTTCAGCCTTTTCGAGTGTGCACTATTAGGGACGAGAAAGGAGTCCAGAACTATCCTAGGCATTTGGAAGTCCAAATACAGAACTCGACTCAACTACTGGTGAAGTATGATCTTGAGACGATCATTTACTCTCAATGTATTGAAGGTTTCCCCACCTGAGAGGTGATTTTCATAGCCACTCCTTCTTTTCTTTCACAGCACTCATCACAATTGTTATTATGTGATCTCTGATTCATGCTCTAGGATGTGGAAGTGAAGGGCACAGATATGACTTTGAAGCTTCACCACCTGGGTTCAAATCCTGACTCCTCCATTTGTGAACTCTGTGGGCAAGTTGTTTAGACTCTCTGTGCCTCAGTTTCTTCGTCTGTAAAATGAGATCATGAAAGAAGCTACCTCAGATGGAGGATAACTTAATACGCATAGAACACTTAGAAGGTTATCAGGCACATATGAAGCACTATCTGCATACTTGTTCATTGCCATCTCCTTTGCCACTCTATCTCATGTGTCACTTGTCTTCTTGATTGGGTCCCACTTTTTTCCCCCAATTTTATCTCTTGCTACTCTCCCCACCCTACACTAAACTATTTGTGTTTCCTGCCAGCTTTCCTGATGCTTCCATGACCTTGTACGGGATTCTCCTACCTAGAATATTCTTTCCTTCACAGTTGCCAAACAACAATGTGATGAGAAAAAGACCAAACATGGAAAAGAGTGGAGAAAAGGAAAGGTTCTCTTGGTTTTCTTTAGAAAAAGCAATGAATGAATGCAAAGGGTGGTGAATGGGCTGAAAACATACACAGTGAGACTCCATTCATTAGCTTTCAAGACCTTCTGAGGGTGGATATCTACCTGGGTCACTCAAGCATACCAGTGGATTTTTTTGAAGTTAGTAATAATAACACAAAGAGAATGCCACCATGCCTATCAACGAATCATTCCGGAGTGCCTGGAGATACACCACGGGTCCTGGGGACATTGTTCCCCAACGTCCTAGGAGAGTGGAAAGCCTTCCCCCTCTCTGCTCCCACTGCACTGCCTCTGTATTTTTCTTCTTTTGTGTGCCATGTAGATCAATGTTTCATGGTTTAAATGTTTGATGTTGTTTTTGTTTTTCCCTCTGACAAGTTTGAACTTTGAGGGTGCGGGGATCATGTGTTAGTCACCTGTATCTGTTGATACCTGGCACGGTGTCTGGACCATGGTCTTGAAACTCTTGGTTTCCTGGACATCAGATCTTTCCAGTTCTCTCTTAAATTCTCCAAATTCCTTTTATTTTTCCTTGCTGATTCTTTTCTTTGCTTAGTCCTTGGGTGTTTCATAGGTTCATTTTTCTTCTCTTCTTATTTCTTATGCTCACTAGGGTCCCACGGCTTTAACCACTCCCTACAAGCAGGTGTCTCCACAGTCTATCTTTTCCTTTCACCCAATCACTGGCCAAACCTCTTTACTTAGATGGTTCATGTGTACCTCAAAGTAAGTTTGCTACTAAGATAGAACTCATTTTATCCTGTCATCTAGAAGTGCTCTTCTAAATCTTACTCTGGATAAATATCCCAGATGGAAAACTTGAACTACTTCATCTTCTTTTCCTGCCGTATCTAAGTAGTCTTTAAATACCAAAAATGTAGAAGTTATATTTCACATTTTTTGATTCCCTCCTCAAAATCTCCTCCACTGCCATTTTGCTTTATTTCAATTCTTATGTCTGTTTTGGCTGACAGCAATAGCTTCCTAGTTCCCTCACAGCATTGACATTTTAGAAGAGTATGGACCAGATGTTTTACAAACTGATCCTCCATTTGGGTTTCCTTAGGTAAAAGTTGTATACTTTCAGCAGAAATAACACAGCAATAATTTATTCTTCCTTTTCAGTGCATCACATTAGAAGGCACAGGATGTCTCTTTGTAATTAATATGCAATTTGTGAGAAGATATTTTGAGACTATGTAAATTTCATCAAATTTTCACCAAGTAGTTTTTTTCATCCATTGATGATTCTTGCCTCAATAAATTACTATTATGATGGTTGCAAAATGGTAATTTTCTAACTCCATATCTCCCTCTATATTTTTTGACATTTGACTTTAATTAATTCAATAATGTAGTTTAGATAAGTATGTACATATGAATTCTTATTTTATTCATAGAGGTATAATCTCTTACTGTTGTTGTTTATCTTGCTGTTTAAATTGTCCTAAATTTGGCCAGTGGAAGCCCCTTAAGCATGGTTCCTATGTTCTTTTGATATATCCTGCAATTTCTTGAGCATGTCTTTATTTCTAAGGGAGTAAGATGTTTTATCATTTTCATTTTTGAGAAATATTTTTACTGGCTATAACATTACAGGTTGACAGTTGTTTTCTTTCAGCATTTCAAGGAAGTTTTTTCATTGTTTTCTGGCATCTATTTTTTTTTGTTGATAAATCATCCCCAATAGTATTACTCCTTTGAAGCCAATGTGCCTTTTTACCTCTGAATACTTTTAAGATTTTCTTGGTCTTTGATTTTTAGCATGTTGCACTATGTTGTACTTGCATGTAGTTTTCTTTATATTTATCCTGTTTGGGTTTTTAAAATGTAATTAATCTGTGGTTTGATGTCTTTCAGTTTTGGAAACTCTCGACTAGTTTTTTTTTCAAATATTGTTTCTGTATCATGTTTATTCTCTTTTCTTTGTGGGACTTCAGCTACACATGTTGGACATTTTCTTTTCTTTTCTTTTTTGGGTCTCACTCTGTCACCAAGGCTGGAGTGCAGTCAGTGGACGATCACGGCAGCGCAGCCTTGACCTGCTGGGTTCAGTCAATCCTTCTGCCTCAGCCTTCTACGTAGCTGGAACTACAGGTGCACACTACCACACCCAGCTAGTTTTTTTATTTATTGCAGAGACGAGGTCTCGCCAAGTTGCCTGGACTGTCTCGAACCCGTGGGCTCAGTAAACCTCTCTCCTCCAACTCCCAAAGTGCTGGGATTGCAGGTATGAGCCATAGTGCCTGGTCGGACATTTTCACTAAATCCTGCTATCTCTTTTATTTTCCTCCTAACTTCATGTTTTTCTCTCTGTGCTTTAATCTGAATATGCTAAACTGGCCTATATTCTAGTTTACAAACTCTATTTTCCTCTCTGTCTAATTTTCTAGTAAACCTATCTATTGCATTCCTATTCAGTTATTGCATTTTTCAGTTCTATATATTCTGTTTAACTTTTTTAGTATGAATTATAAATACTTGCTGAGGCCTGGCTCGGTGGCTCAGTCTGTAATTCCAGCACTTTGGGAAGCCGAGGTTGAGTGGATTGCCTAATTGCCTGAGCCCGAGTGTTCGAGACCAGCTTGGGCACCTTGGTGAGACCTCGTCTCTACAATAAAATAAAAAAATTAGCTGGGTGTGATAGCCTGTGCCTGTAGTTCCGGCTACTTGGAAGTCTGAGGCAGAAAAATCACCAGAGCCCAGCAGGTTGGCACTGGGGTGACCGTGCGTATGCTACTGCACTCCAGCCTGGGCAACGGAGTGAGACTCCAACTCAAAAAAAAAAAAAATAAAACCTGCTTATAGTCTCCCATATTCATCTCTATTTTCTTGAATATAATTATCTTAATGTCCCTGCCTAATATTCTAATATCTGAATGATTTCTAGGTCTTTTTCTGCTTGGCTTTGACCATTAGTTTTGTTTTTGTTTTTTAACATGTTTCATACTGTATAGTTAGGTACTGGACATTGTGTATTGATTGCCTTAAAATTTATAGAGAATTTGGTTGGTGTTATCTTCTCTCTGAGAGAGTTACAATCTCTTCTGGGCCCAGAGCAGTGGTTTATGCCTATAATCCCAGTACTTTAGAAAGGCAAGGTGAGGGGGTTGCTTGAGCCCAGGAGTTTGAGACCAGCCTAGACAACATAGCGAGGACCTTGTCTCTCCAAAAAAAAAAAAAGTTGGATGTGATGTGTGTGTTTGTAGCCCTAGCTTCTCAGAATGCCGAGGCAGAAGGATTGCCTGAGCCCAAGAGGTCAAGGCTGCAGTGGGCTGTGATCCTGCCACTGCACTCCATCCTGGGCAACAGAGTTAAGACCTCAATTAAAAAAAAAAAAATCTCTTCTGGCAGCAAAGAGTACTTGCAAGTCATGTTAATCTTGTTGAAGATTGATTTTAGAGCTATTTTATTTCATTTTGTCCTTGCTTTTAGGATATGGACCTTCTGGTGTCTCTGCTGAGAATCTGATTTCAGTTTGCCAGGGCCATTTGACCTTGGCAAGACTTGAATTCCTGTCTTTGCCTCCCCAGCACCACAAGGCTTATACGATATCTGCTCAGCACCTTGACCTTCCAGCTGCTAGCTTCTGATAGTTTTTGTGTGCAGCTTAGAAATTGGTCAAAGCCTCAGGTGGACTTTGAATGCAGATTTTTATGCTGACTTCCCTGTGGTTTCCTTCTTCAAAGATTTTTGTCCCTCAAGTCTCAATTGTTTCAGTTGTTCAAAACTCCAACATGTATCTTCTCTGGCCATTGGAATGGCCACTTTCTACTCCCTTGTGCTAAACATTGGCAAATACTTATGGGAAAAAGCTAGATGAACATGATCTTACTCAGAATGTTTCCCTTCTCTCAAGAATCACAGCTTCTCAAGTTGTGTCTATGTTGGTTGCTGTTCAATGTTTTAAATGGTTGTTTTGGTTGCCTCGTACAGGCTTTGCAGCAGATTTTAAGGACGAGCTTAGTTCAAAGACAAAAAGGTTTTTATTTAATGATTATGTTAAAAGATTTCTAAATATTTTTCAAATGCTTCTTTTGTCATTTATTTTCAGTAGTATAGTATTGTGGTCAAAGAATATATAGTCTGTGTGATATATGCGTTTAGACCAAATTGTCATTTTTGTAGGTCAAATACAGCGGAATATTGCTGCTCTTGAAAAACTTCATTCTATAGCTCCTTTGCAATTTACTGATGTTTTGGAGTATAGATTATGGAGATTTTTATAATCCTTAGAAAATAACATGTATTATGTATCTGTTGGAGGTATGCTTTAGTTTTTCTTTCTCTTTGAAACTCTCACTGAGGTTCTGGTATTGCCCTTGAAATGGCCAGGAGGTAGAGTCATCTGTTGTAAACAATGGGGCACAAAGTTTTCTGCTATCTAAATGAACCCAACAAAACTAGGAAGAACCAACGTCTTCCTATGAGGAAGCTGAACTGACCATAGTGGCTGCAATCACCAGCTACTACCCAACTCTTTCTTCTATTTATGTAAAAGTGTGATAAGGGGAGGGAAAAATACAGTCAAAATCAAGACTTGCCAGTGTTGTATTGAAGCCTGAGGCAAACAGAAAACCCAACACTACTGATTTATTTTTTATTTGAAATTGTAATATTTGATTCATCATAGATTTTTTTGTTTTAATTTTGATTTTTAAACAGATTGCATTAAAATACTATTTACCTTGATTGCTGAGACTTGTGGTGCCTTCTTAAATTTAGTGCCTGAGGTGAGTACCTCAAGGTTTTATCCTAGTTTGGTCCCCAGATGTTCAACTTTGCAGGAAGTGCAGCTCCTGGTGAGAGGCTTTTTCTTCTCTTCTCTGTGTGAAGTAGGCTGGGGATTCTTGAAGCAAACTGACAGACTAGGGTGAACCAGAGAGATCAGAGTACTTCCCTACCACCACCAGCTGACTAGTTAAATACCATTTCTTACTCTAGACAAGAGAAGAGTTAGGCCTCGAGAAAAAGAAAAGGGAGAGTCATCTCCAGACCAATTTTACCCTTTTCCCTCCTATGTGCTTCCAGAGTGGAGAGGGCACAGAAAGAGGATATCGTGGCCTCTCTCCACTGAAGACCCATGTGGTCTGCCTGCATTAAGGAGAGGAAATTAGAGGAAATTTATATTGAAACTGAGTCTAAAGACTTAACTGGGCTGAACCTCTAATAATCAACAGTTATCACAGAGGCATTTGTTCTAGTCCCCATTAAAGAATGCTAAGGTGGTGAGGGTGGCAGGAATATGAAAGGGAGTCTTGGCAATATAAGGTGGAAGTCCTTGTATGGTGAAACTACTTCATATCGCAGTTAATACCCCGTAGTAACTGGTTGCATTTTTACTGATAATAAATAAAATTTATAAGGATATTAGTCAGATCTGCCATATTATTGCTTAATATTTATCTACCTGATTTACTGGGTTCTACGAGAGATGAGTTAAATCTCCAACAAGTATTGCTGATTTCGCTATTACTTTCTGAAGGTCTGTTGGTTATTGCTTTAAACATTTCGGGCTATATTATTGGGTGGATATATATTCACGACAGTTGTACCATCTTGATATTGCTTCTTTCTTATAAATAAATTTTTTTCTGTCATAACTAAAATTCTCTTTTATCTGGTATTAAAAATGTTAACCTGGTCCTCCTTATGTTTCTATTTTCCTAGAATATTTTTTTCAATAAATTGTTTTTACCCTTTCAGTGTTTCTTATATTAAGATTTATTTCTGAAGTTTAATATTTTTATTTACTATAAGTTCTTTTATCTTTTCCCCTGTTTACCACTGGACAAATAAAATTTAATTTGTTTCTCTGAAGACTGCATTCTATTTATTTTTCCTCTGAACACAAGAATGCCAGCACTACCTTATTTTCTTTTGCTTTGTACTTCTGCTTTTTCTCTGTTTACGCTTCTGGAAATTTGACATGGTCTTTGATTCTTAAATATCACTCTATAAGACTTTTAAATCTTTTCTTAATTTTGGGAAATTCTCTGTCATCACTATTTCCAACCATACTTTTTTTTTTTTAATCTTATTTGGATTCCTATTGGTCAGATTTTGAAACATTTGCCTCAATGCCTCTTTCTCTTATTTCTTTCACCACTTTATCCTTTCCAGTAACTTCTGTTGCATGACTGTATCTATTCTACTCTTTAACCAATCCACTATTTGCTTTTTAATTCAACTATTATACTTTTCATACTCAGGAATTTTGATTTCCCTTTATAATGTGAGTTTCCATGTAATACTTACATGATCCACTCTTTCCCTTTCTCTGAAAATATTTGTGATGCTTTCAAATACTTGTCTGTTTCATGCATTTGACTCTCTTTGGTATAGGTCACTCTAATTGTGGTTCATTTTGATGATGCTTCTCAGACATCTTATTTTTTCCCCTGTGAACTCGCCCTTCCTTCCCCTGGAACCCTTGGTGACCTTTGTTAGTCCTGTCAATATGGGAGGAAGGGCAAAAATCTAGATCCTGGCTTTTGTTCTTCTGGGGATGGCCTTTTAAAAAATAGGGCATGGTGGGGACCAAGAACTTCTAGAGGTAGCTTTTCTGGTTTTAACATATTCCTGTTTATCCTTTCCACGTGTTTAACCTCATAACAATTTGGCCTTGGTGTGGCGTACACGGTAAAGAGAAGGGGGAGGGGAGGAAATGTTCATGGGATCAGCCATCTCACCTGTACTCGGTGACACTGTTTCCTCACCTGCCCCTGACTTCACGCCCTTGATTGAGCTCCAGTGCCCCCCAGGATGGCTCTAGGTTTTGAGGGCTGCCTTTCTGACCCATAACAGCCACGAGGCAGCAGAGATCTACATGGGGAAGGAAAACAGTGCATAACCAAAAATCTCTCCCTCATCTCGTCTATTTTAGAAGTCTATAGCCCTCTCCTGCCCAATCCACCCTTCCCTTTCCACTATGCGAGGAAGTCCTTTTGCCTTCGTTAGGTTTTTCTCACAACCTTTGGGCTTTTGGTTAAGTGGGAGGATGAAGCAATGATACCCAGTAACCTTTTTATATCCTGAGTCATCTTCTGTGTTTTAAGGGACAGAGACAATGCCCCATATTCATCCACCATCACAATCAAGGCTGGGAATCAATGGTCTGTTTCTCATTAACAGAAAATTAAGACCTCGAACTGACCATCAGAGACAAACTCTTGCAGCAAAATTATTGTAAATGGCCTCAACACATAGAGGGTTAATAAAGAAAACAGAATATAACTTTAAGATCGTTTATAGAATCTTCACAATTTTTTCCCCCAGGTTTCTATTCAATATTAATTTTTACCTCAGGGGAATAAAGGACCTTGTGTAAAAAAATCCTTTATTCTCTCTTCCTCCATTTATATTAAATAACACAAAATTATTTTAATAATGTGATAGGGAATCTAGAGACAAAACACTTTGGTCTACAAAAGGGAACCAATTTATTTCATAAATCACATTCTTCTGCTCCTTCCAGCAACTTCCCTTTTCCCTGGGAGGGGGGATGTTATTGTGTTCTATCTGTGGCTCTTTGTGTAATTTTAATTTATCATTAAGTAACACTTTGCTTTTTAACATAAAGAATTCAGTGTGCTTGATGGAGCAGTGCTCCATGGAAAGTTAGTTCCCAGCAACAACTGTTTGGAGCTGAGGAGTTTATTAATTTATCAGAACCTTATGTTCAATTTCAGATTTCTCAGCGCAGGAACCAACAATCAGCTGCACCTGTTGCCAATTAAAGTATTAATGGCACATCAATCAAAGAAAAATCACTGGGAATGGAGATTACACAAGCTCTGTGCTCATGTCATTTTTTGGAAGTCATCCTTTATTTAAAAAATAAGTGAGATCTACAAGTCATACCCTTCCATCTGCATTCTCCACTTTTCCTCTAAGATAATTTGGTAGCGGAGTGCCTTAGACTGTGAGGGTAAATGCGTTTTCCCACTGCAATCTTGTATTTAAAAAGTAATAATGTTGCTATACGTGTGGAAAGTGGCAGGACCCTGTTAACATTTTTTGGAAGCGTGACAAAAGTGAATTCCCAGGTTTCCAGAAAGCGGGAGGTACTAGCACTACTCGGAATGGATGCAATCTTCATCACCAGTACAGGTTTCTATGTTTACTTAGAAGAAGAAATGCAGGGTGCTCACATGGAAGAGCCCGCCAAGGGGTTGTGCTTCTGAATCTCGTATGTCAAACAGGTCAATGTTTTTGGGGGGTGTCTAGGAATGAGAATGGCCACAGAAGGCTGAAGTAGTTGAAAGAACATAGGCCATGGGTTAGAACTTTGGCTTAACTTGTGTCTGTAGCCTGGTTCCTGTTAGCTAATCCTTCTGCTTAATAGGTTTCACACCTAAAAGAAGGGGTGACAAGGCTGGGCGTGGTGGCTCATACCTATAATCCCAGCACTTTGGGAGGCTGAAGTGAAAGGATCGCTTGAGTCCAGGAATTCTAGACCAGCCTGGACAACATAGCAAGACTTGAACTCAAAAGATAACAGTATCTCAAAGAATAACTCAAAAAATGATAATGGCAAATAAAATAAAAATAAAGAAGGGATACAATGGCCCCAACCTGGGAACTTGGGAGGAGTAGATGAGATAGTATATAAAAGAGTTTAGAACAGTACTTTGCACAGGTAGTTTTTTCCCTATTCCTTTCCACTAGGAGGGTTGAGTATCACAGTATCACAGTATGGACAACACACTATCTTGCTGGGCTAAAGCAAAGTACTTAGAAGTAATTGGACTGAACCCAGGAAAAGAACACCTGTGATGAATGAACACCTCCCATGTTCTCTTCTGTCAAAAGTTGTCCTAAATTTCCTGTATAAACTTGCCTTCCTTAACGATTGCAGTTCTCAATATCTACATTGCTTAAATGATACTCATCATTTCCACAGTTCGATTTTCTCACTGAGGTAGAAATGACAAAGAGACTATACCTTAATGGTGGAGACCATGATCTATGGAATCAGGTAAGCATGAGGCCAAACTGAGTCCCAGACATTTTTGCATTATGTCATCATCACGGATGAAATTCCTAGGTTCATTGTTGCCTTAGAGTCTACCTGCAAAATGGGCATAAATGCTGACCTAGCATTATGGTCTCAAACAGATCATGTAAAGGTCATGCAAATATCCTGCTCAGTGTCCAACAAACAATGAATGATGTTGCTGTTGATCAGACAAGACTAAAATGAAGGGCCCACCATGGTGGAAGGTTTCTGGTAGGTAGCACAGGCTTGCCAGGAAAGGCGTCAAATCTAGAAGAAACAAGCAAAAACAAGTAGGAGATTTTTAAGTTGGGGACTATTTGCTCTCTAGCCCAATTGGTGAAACTCACAGATGATTGTTCCACAGTGACATTTGCCTTTTGAGGTAGAGATGAAAATGCTAGAAGTAGACTAACCAGTATCATTAGGGACACTTTCAGGCACATCTGTCTCATATCCCAATTAGAATATAAGCTTAAAGGCAGGTGGTGGGCTTTCTTTGTGTGTCTTCTCCATGTCTAGTACAAAGCTTTGTGCATAGTAAGCGTCTGATTAATATGTATTGATCAATGGAATGATTTCCTTATTGGGTACCCAGGGTGTCTCTAATTATCTCCAAAGTTTCCAAGTCATGCTCAGAAGATACTTTAAAAGAAAAAAGACCAGCCGGGCTCGGTGGCTCAGCCTGTAATCCCGTGCCTTGGGAGGCTGAGGTGAATGAATGGCCTGAGCCCATAGGTTCGAGACCCACCTGGGCAACTTGGTGAGACCTCATCTCTACAATAAAAAATCCAAAAACTAGCCGGGTGTGGTAGTGCATGCCTGTAGTTCCAGCTACTTGGAAGGCTGAGGCGGAAGGATCGCCGGAGCCCAGCAGGTCAAGACTGCGATGGCCGGGAGCGGCCACTGCACTCCAGTCGACAGAGTGAGACTCCAACTCGAAAAAAAAAAAAAGAAAAGAGACCATTGCAATGCAATAAATGTACCAATATCATTTCAAATATTTTGGATGGCTAAAGGCTGGGAAAGAGAGAAGGATCAGTATGAGGGATTCCAAAGCTGGGGTGATTTGAAATGACTGCTTTTACACCCTCTATTGTAGTATATTAACTACATGTTGTGTTTTTCCAGTTCGCCATGTTTGCCTTAAGGATAAAGTGTGACCAATCATGGTGCCTCACTCATTCTCAGGCAATAGAGATTGGTCCATGGGGTGGGCCCATGACCAGAATAAGGCCAAGCACATTGTTTGACATAAGGATGCCATGCCTAAAACGTCACTTTTCTTCTGGGATTTCTAAGCCAGTGCTTCTAGAGGTCATTCTCCACCAGGTGATGTCCTTTCTGTAGTAGTGATGCATGGAGCACTCTTGTGCAGAGAGAGGAGAGAAGTAACTTGAGACTTGAAGAGAAGGGGAGAGTCTTTTAAGCAGAGAATCCCTGGTTGCAGTCCCTGGGAATCTTTGTTGCTCTAGCCCTTTTTTTCCATTCTGGAAGCGATAGGGTGCCTTTCCCAGCCTTACATGCTCATACGGTTTGTTGTTTTTGTTTACTCTTTTGAATTGAATGTCTTGTTGCTGGCAACTAAAAGAGACTGACGAACACATTTAGGTTATGAGTTCTAAAAACATTCGCTTCAGAGCCCTTACCATCTTTCATTCCAGTGTCGAAACAGGTATGTATGTAATTACAGGACTCTATGTGTTACATAGGCATGTCGGTCTGACAGTCCATGTTCAGTACACGACATCAGCACATCTTAGCCTAAGAATATTTTGGACCGGGTGCAGTGGCTCAAGCCTGTAATCCCAGTACTTTGGGAGGCTGAGGTGAGGGGATTGCCCGAGCCCATGGGTTCGAGAACAGCCTGGGAAACTTGGTGAGACCTCATTTCTACAATGAATCAAAAAAAAAAAAAAAATTAGTTGGGCATAGTAGCACACGCCTGAAGTTCTGGCTACTTGGAAGGCTGAGGCAGAAGGATCACCTGAGCCCAGCAGGTTGATGCCAGGGTGGTCGTGAACGTGCCACTACACTCCAGCCTGGGCGATGGAGTGAGACTCCAACTCAAAAAAACAAAAAAAAAGGAACATTTTGGACTGAAAACTCTTTGTGTGTTAACAGGATGTTTAACAGCATTCCTGGCCTCTACCTGCCAAAAGCGGGTAGCAGACTGTTCCACTTGTGATAAAAAAAAAAATGTAAAGTGTCCCCAGTCATTGCCCAAAAAAGAAGAGGGACATCACCCGTAGATATATATAGAATGCAAGCTTCATGAGGTCAGGCTTTCTTTTTTTGGGGGGTATGTATCCCCAATTCCTAGAACAGTGTGTGCCTCATGGCAGGTGCTCAATACTCAAGGAGAAAACAAATGGACTCCAGGCAAATGGAAGATATTGTTGCAGATGTTTTGGGGATCAAAAGAAAAGCAAAGAAGTCAGAGAAGAAGAAAGTATCTTCTCATTCTATGACAATTCAGGGTTAACAATAACCACCACAACAACAAACTCCCAAACCAGCACAGAATTTGACAAACTAGGAACCTCAGCCATACTACTGTTCCTTTTAATGTGAAAAACAGAGAGTTGGGTCAGGAACTTGGGTCAGGGATGAAGGGAAATATTGATTTTTAGGAATTCTCCGTAAAGCACCATGCCTTTCTATATTCCCTTATTTTTTTTTTATTTTTTATTTTGCTTTAACAGAACCGTAGAGCCCAGCAGTGAAGACTGATTCTGGACCCGAGTAGTTAAAGCAGAACCTTGAAGAACGCCTCGGTAGGTAGAAAACATCTATAGTCATTTTGCTTTTATTCTCTAAAAATGACACATGTTTTCTGAAGTGTAGTCTGATTTCCGTGCCTTTATTGAACAGTTTTCCCATCAGGATTAAAATGGTCGGCACAAAGAAGACCCACCCCTAGATTCTACCTTCCTTCTTTTATTGTGGCTCAATAAAAAGACATGTGAGTTTGATAATTTAGTTTTACGAGAAGTTTTTCCATGTTGAGGGATACCTCATACATGAAAACGCGCATGCATATTCTTGGCAATACCAGTGCAGTGTTCGTAAAATGACTCAGATTTATACGATCCAGTCACATGATGTGAGTCAGACACAAAATGCATGCACTCCGTCCACATCCAAATAAATAGAGCAGCGATCACATAGATTGTAAGTTGCCAGAACAACAATCCTTGCCCACCAGAAAATAAATGATCCAAGGCTGTTTCTAGACTGCATAGCCACCCACCCTCTGTGTTCTCCACAGACATTGCACCTGAGCGCCTGAAATGACCATCCACTGAGACCTTTGCACATCCTTATGTTCTTAAAAAGCGTGACTTCCTTTTCAGTGTTATCACCGGTCCCAAACAATTAGTCTACTCTTCAGCAGCAGCGTTTCACACCAAGTAGTTAGCATTTTGTTTGTTGTAGGGAGTGGAGAGCAATAAAGTCCCAGGAGTAGACACTGGGTGGTCATTCAGGCCCTCCACCAGCTAAATGATTCGGTCTCTGTCTCAGCCGCAAAGGCAGGTCTTCGAATTTCATCCCTCAATAGAATTTAAATCACTGTATGTTGTTGAGAGGTAGGATAATGTGGTCAAAGGCACTTGCTTTGGAGTCAGACAAGCCTGGGCTCACAAATTTACCAGCTAGGAACCCTTGAGCAAGTGATGTAACTGCTCTGAGCTTCAGCAGATTCTGCATGCAAAATGTTTACACTGTAACACTGAAAAAGTATTATAGTCTACCTCAAAAGGGTGTCATGGTAATTAATTCATTCGGAGTCACTCACAAATAATGAAAACATGAATGTCAAATCCATGAATGCTAAGATACATAATGCAATTTCAGGGTTCAGAAGGCAATAGCAGAACACTATTGGGTATTCTGGGTTTCAAATGTTTTCAAGTTTCTGAGTTGGTCTGTGAACCAGATTTGCTGATAGGCTGCAGGTGGGAAATAACTCCTAGGTTAGACTTACCTCTGAGGTAGCTGGACTCAGAATCCAAATCTCTAAGGAACCCACAATGTGGTTCATGACTGTCTTCCACTTGCATTTGGTTCTACTCCAGGCTAGCCTAGAACCTCCCTGTTTTTCCTTACCTTGCTTTTGGAGAAAACAGAATCATTTCATTCAGGTGAAGTCAGCTGATATTCTATTGAAAGCTGTAGGGCAGTGACCCTTAAATTCCAATCATAGTCTATTAAGAAATGAAGATGCCTAATCTATATAGAAAAGTTTGCTTTTCCAGCAGCATGTGTGCGCTATGGTCTGGATGTTTGTGCCCCTTTCCTGCCCCCAAATTCATATGCTAAAACCTGATCATTAATGTGATGGTGTTAGGAGGTGGGGCCTTATGGAGTGATTAGATCATGGGGGTGGAGCCCTCATGAATGGAATAAATGATCTTATGAGACAAGGCCCAGGAAGCTCTCTCACCCCTTCCACCATGTGTAGAAATGACCAGAAGGTGCTGTTTATTCCCTTACTGTAGAATCTGCCTGTGCTCTTGGGCTTCCCAGTCTCCAGAATGATAAGAAATAAGTGTTTGCTATCTATAAGCCACCCAATTTAGGGTATTTTGTTATAACAGTCTGGATGACTAAGACACTGTCCCAAATTAATAGACAAGTCATTGAGAAATCTAAAATCAAGAAATCTGAAGCTTTCTAGTACTAGGGTGATCCAGTGTGTTGATTTCTATTGGAAAACTGAAGTTAAAGCCTTCTTTTAAAAAGAGATATCAGCCTAGGCAACATAGCAAGACCCTGTCTCTACCAAAAAATTAAACAATTAACTGGGTGTGGTGCACCTGCAGTCCCAGCTACTTGGGAAGCTGAGGCAGGTGGATCACCTGAGGCCAGGAGTTCAAGGATGCAGTGAGCCATGATTGTACCACTGCACTCCAGCCTAGGCAACAGCATAAGACCCTGTATCAAAAAACAAAAAGTTAAAAATTATAAAATAATAAAAATAAGTCTCAGCGTTGGCATTTCTTGATAGTAATACAATCATTCACTTTCTTGAATCTCCACTTGTTTTTAAGTTCCCTGTGGGCAGGGCCATACATTTCCTGTTTGCTACTATAATCCTAACATTTAACATAGCACCTGGTAAAAAAGTAGATATTTTTTATAGTAAATTAAAATGGAGACTAGGCCTGGAAAATTCCCAAGTAGACAAAACCTTTTAGGCCTTGAAAGTAGCCTTAACCTTGCTTGAAATGCAAACATAAGCGAAACTTCACGTGGGCCATTTCTTGTCAATGCTTGTATTAGAGAAAAACAAAACTTAACCTCAGCCAGCAGAAGCTACCTACTAACTAGTAGTTATATAACTAGGGACTTTTCAGAAGAAAGGACCAAATAATGCAACTGTATTAACGTGTAAGCAGTCAGATGTTGTCTTTGTCTTGCTTCTGCATTTGACCTACAAAAGCCGGACCCTTGTGCTTTTTCACAGAGCCTCAAACCCTCCTTTGGTTCGGTGCTTCCTAATTCATGAATCAGTTTGCGCAAATAAACTCTCTGGAATATTTATTGTGTCTCA
This sequence comes from Carlito syrichta, assembly GCF_000164805.1. Taxonomy (NCBI): domain Eukaryota; kingdom Metazoa; phylum Chordata; class Mammalia; order Primates; family Tarsiidae; genus Carlito; species Carlito syrichta. The sequence continues at coordinate 585,359 of NW_007246719.1, read as the reverse complement.
CTTTACTTTCAATAATACACAGTAAATATTTTGTTAAATTAGGGGACTCTGTTTTTTAGTGGTTTAATTGCTCTTTGCTTTGGTGTCTACACTAACTCCCAGAGTGACTCTGTCCAGTAGAACTTGGTATAATGAGAGGAATATTCTGTATGTGTGTTTATCTAATACAGTGTCCATGTGTGGCCACTGAACACTGGAAATGTGGCTAGTGAGACCAAATATTTAATTACATTTCATTATAATTATTTTAAATGTAAATAGTTACATGTGAATGGCCATACTGGATAGCACAGCCCCATAAGATGTTTATCAGTTTCAAATAAGGTCAGATTCATGGATGGGCGAATTTTTTTAGGAAATAGATCTAGGGTTGCTTTTTCCAGTAGTAGCTACTAGCCACATGGGGCTATTTAAATTTAAGTGTGAGTAATTAAAATTAAATACAAGTCCAATATTTAGTGTCTCAATCATGCTAGACATATGTCAACTAATCAGAAGCTGGATATGACTAGTGGTTACTACACTGGATATTGCAGATAAAATTTCCATCATCATAGAAAGTTCTCATGATAGCAGTGGTTCGGAGAATAGCTTAACTATCCAGAAACAGATGTACTATCTCCCTACCGGGGTAGTTGGTTACCTATTGGGTCCTATTAGGAAGATTTGGTTAGAAAACTGAGGTCATAGTGCCCCTAGAAAGCTGATAAGACCTAGCTCTCATACACTTTATCTGTATATGATATTGACCCCTAAATCCCAAGGTGACCATAAATTAGGGACACTGATGAAAGCAAAGTACTGGACACCACCAGGGAAGTCCAAGTTGACTCAGGCAGGTATTCTCTTGTGAAAGAGTGTCAGGACCAATTTCAGTGCTCCCAACTGAGACTTCTTATTTATTCTTAGACAGGTCAGCAGGCAAAGTCGGAGCGACCTCTTGACCCCTAGCTACTACCTGATTCCCAGAAGGTAACTTATTTCCAGAGGATCTCTTGTTCCTCTTAATTTGCATTCAGCTCTGAGACTGACCACCTCTCCTCCCCGGTGACGCAGCTATTGGCAGCTACTGCAGTCTTTGTTGCCTCCAGAACGGATAACCACAAAGCTTCCCTGGAAGACCACCCAGAGGTTTCAGCTGGCGCAGTGTGGCGCTGTCCATCTGCCGGAAGGCACCAGGCAGGCCGTGCCAGGAACACCTGCGCTCCACGGTGTGCCCTGGCTACCTCATCCCTTCGCAGTGACATTCAAGGTGCAGTCCTGAATGCCCATGCTGGAAATCGCTACTTTGGAGGCTGTCTCCTCCCCTTCAGCAATATCACAGCAGTGGGATGCTGATCAGCTAAGAATGGTCCCAAGCAGGGGGTTAAAGTCCGGGCATTTTCTGAGGAATTTGCTTCTTCTCCTGGTTTGACAGAGCTGACTTTTCTGTGTTCTGGGACACAGTGAAAAAGCCATCTGTTAAGTTAGGCTTCTGCCATGAAGGGTGGTTTTAGAGAATATTTGAATGGTGTTTTCCTGTTTTTCTCATGTATGTTTGGAACTTTAAAAATGAACTGATTAAAAAATGATTAACTACAAGCTTTCAACTTCATTATGAGGAATTATCTTTATTTTAATTTGGTTTGAGACGGCTTTCTTGTCCACTTCCCCAGAAGAGTTGATGGTCCTTCCACTTTGCACGTCACCACGTCATAATCCTAATTTCTCCACCTCTGGTCACAAGAAGGACTTTGCTTTAGTTTTTTAGTTTAGCTTTTTTTTTTTTTTTAACTTCTCCTGTTTACTTCCTCTCATCCCTACTTCACCCCAGTGTTCTAAAAGCACAACCATTAAAAATTCTTTTAAAAAACACTTAAATACTATCCGCCCCCCCTCTTAAAAATGTCTTGTCAGATTTCTTCCTCTTGTTTGCTTCAGAAAGTGGTGCTTTGATTGTCCATTAGAGAGTTGTTTACATTTCTCCAAAAGCTCCATTTAGTTTCCTTGACAAGGTGGAATAAGTGACTGGCTGTGATGGATAGAGGCACCTGTCCTAATGGCTGCTCACACTGTGCCCACCAGTGCACGTTACATTGATAAATTGACAACAGTTGGGACATGCTCTGCTAGCAGCAAGAATGAGACTACGAGGACAAACACAGGCGGTTAGACAGTCTGCTTTAATATTCCTGGGAAAGGTGTACAGCCTTCTCATCTAACACCCCAACAGCTGCGTTGAGGAATTAGTGCACAGGCAGAATTTCTTTGTTACCTTGTCACCATCTCTGCTTAGTTAGTCTGGAATTATATTCACCGTAAAAGACTCCTCAGTCTTCCAGTGTATATGCCTGCGATGCTTGAGTTGAGTGCCCTCGTGAAAACTACTTTAAAAGGTTTTAATTTTGATATATATATATTTAATTTTCTTCATTGAAGACCTTTCTTCTTCCTCTGATGAGAAAAACAGATTAGCTATTAGCTATGGGTTGACTACCAGGAAAATGTGGGAAGTAGCCTTAGTCAACACTAAGGTGCTAATTATCTGGAATAAGGAGCTCAGGAGGGTTCAAATTCCCAGTAATGAAGAGGTAACTGTCTGTCACAACACCCCACTCAGCTGGAGGTCTTAGAAGGTGTTCAGTTCTCTGTCCTGCCTTCCCCTGCTTTTTCTTTTTCCACTCTGCTGGTTTCCTGTTACCTTTAAAAGACTGGGCCGCCTTGGGTTTCCTCAACGGCATCTCCTGGTGTCGACAAAGGGCGATGCAGGTGCATGGCTGGCCGGGCAGATCTAAGATTTTGCAGGCTTTCTTCACCATGTCCTCCCTCTCAGATAAGTTGGGAGCATCCTGGGCAAAGTGGTGGGTGGGTCGGCTGACACCGCTGGGCCAAGAGCAGCAGCAATCTCGACAGAGCCCCTCGCTTCATCCATTACGTGCTTATCTTAACTGAGGACTAATCTAAAGGAACAAATGACCACAGGGAAAATGCTACAACTTAATACAAAGTCATAAAAACACAAAGAAGGATGTCAGAGCCTAAGAAGCGTGGACAGAATCATGTTTTCCTGAGCCTCGCTTTTAAATGGCCTAGTTACTGATTTTATGATAAGACACAGTTTGCCTTTATGATTTGCATGGGTAATGAAGCAATTAGCAGCCATCATATATAAAACATGCTAGTTCTTCATTAGACACTAAACAAAATGGCATCACACAAGATGTATGGCGTGGCAAGGCTCGAGTGACTCGCTCATTCCGTAGACTTTGTGTGGAGTTTTGTTGGAAGCCTGGTGGCTGCACGCATCGCATTAGAAGGCTAGACTGTGGTTAGTTTGATGTGAAATCCTGACTGGCTGGCAGTCGCCTCCACTCCCCACCCCCTAACTGCTACTAAATTTCATTTCAAGTTATAATTATTGACATTGGAAACAGCTACGCGTATCACAACAACAAAGCAACAATTATACAGGATCTGGTGTTTCTCATGCAAATTACAGCAATAAAATACAGGAAAATCCGGCCCACTTACAGACCAGTCTTTGTCTTTGGGAACACAGTCTGAACTATTTGGTTAACTAAATTAAAATGTAAATCTTGGCTGGCTTTTCTTCTTAGATAGTGATATGAAACAGTTTCTAAAAGACAGAAAAAGCTTAAGGGACCACATTTCAAACAACTTGTCATGAATATATTTTTTTAATGAATTAGGTCTGAAAAGCTTAACTGTCTATAGCAATCAAGGATTCTAAAATGCTGCTCAAATAGGAACGGCGTAAGGGGAGGAAGGGTTCCATATATTTTCCCCGTATATTTTTGTTTATAAAGGAACTTGTGAGTTTTGGAAGATGCACAGTGACAGGTTCCCTTGTGTTTCACAAGTAAAACCACGGTACTCTCACTCCTGGTCGTTGTAACAATCATAATGAGATATATAACCTAGAGGAGGAGATTAGTGAGCATTAAAACCGAGTTCTTTCACTTTATTAGAGTTGCTTTCCTTCCTGTCTTTGTGTCTTCTTCCACACAAAACCCCAGCCTGTGAGAGTGTCACAGTAAGGGAGGGCTACATTAAAAAGTCAACCATGGTGGCATTAGCATTAAGGAGCTATGAATGCAGCCACTCCAAGCCACATGGAGTTCTGCAAAGAACCAGAAACAATGATTTGAATCTATAGGGAAATGGTATGGTTTCCGACCCATTATCATGACTGCTTTTAAAAACTAAACTAAACTAAACAAAGCCCCCCTCCACAAGCATAAAAAAAGGGCTTGGATCCACAAGGCGGCAATCAGAACTACAGAAGACAACATCAAAGAAGAGGAGAAGAAAAAGCAACTGCTTGTGCCTCTGGCCAGGATTCAGCTAACAACACATCTGCTTTGAAAGCCATACCCCAGAGTTTGACCACAAGTAAACTGACCCGTAGGAGGCCGCCACAATGGAGGATACTGACATTTAATTTATGTATTTAATTTTTTTATACAGAAAAAAAGCAGTTGTGTGATCACATCTCATTTATAACAAATCTGATCTTTAAAAGGCAATAATTTTACAAATGCACTTTTGCATTAAGAATACTGTTATCACAAGCATGGAGCAAACGCTGTGTGGGCAGTCACTCTGACTTATAGCAGCTCTGTACAGCCACGGCAAGATAACCAAGAGTAATGGTTTTTGATAATCAGGCCACACTATTAATATAACATGAACCACAAGTGCTTTTGTACTGCAGCTCTGGTTAAACTAGCAAATCTCATTGGAATATAAAGAAGGGGTGGGGAGTCATGTTCTGTTTTCTGCTACTTCTGCCCTGAAAAATATGCCTCAAGATGCTGTCTGAGGTGTTTCATGTCTTGGGGAATGTGTAGTGGTGTTGAAGAATGTTTCCCTTTAGGGCCTCTGGTCCTTTCTGCTCAGTTCGGGCTCAACGGCTACCTGCTAGGTCAGAATTTAGGTCCGTGAACTGCAGCAGATGGATTTTAAATGGCAGTTCTGTTGGCCGGGGCAGAGCTGGTGGACCGTGCAGGGGCCCTCAGCAAGCTGGGTTTATGCTGGTCTCTCACTGGTCTGTGACTGTTGAAATATTGCTGGGTGTAAAGAGACTCATTTTGGCCAAAGTGAGCAGAGGGGAATGCTGCCCCTTCATCGTAAATGTTAATGTGAAGGAAAATATGAGGGGAGCACTTCTGGTGGTAAGAGTCAGACAGCATAATCATAACAAGTAAAACCAGGCTTAAGTATGTCACTGCAATGTTTATTCATAGGGTGACATTTACTGTAACTTTCCTCTAAAAGGCAATGGTTTCCTCCTATTTTTAACAACCCAGAAACCATTATGAAGTTATCTTTGGACACATGATGTGTATCTCTGTCACAGAGCTCTCCGTTTCCTGGGACCTGTGCACTGGGGTGAATTATGTCTTGAGAATCAATACTTGGGCTATTTCTGTAAATTCAAGGAGGCATATAAAGAAACACACATTTCCTAAATTTCGACAATGACTAAAGAAGCTGAGACTCAGTAAGACTGAGTGCTTTGTTCGATCATTCAAGAACTACCAGCAGTGCCATGTTTTTCATGAGACTTTCCCTAGTCATGTAAAATGGGGGCAGATCTCTCTGGATCTCTTCAGCTTTCACGACAGGAGATGAAGGTGAATGTCTGCAGTGCTTGGATTGTCATGGGATTCGTGGCCGTCACCAGTTTAATGCTTTGTATTGTCATTTATTCATTTGTCAAACACTTACTGAGCACTTATTCTGTGCTAGCCATCCGACCAGGCGTGGAGAAGGAAGATGAAGGAATCAACCTCAAAGATATCAGAATTTGGTAGGAAAGAATAGACATGCCCATAATTAATGATAAAACTTGATGGAACATGATAAAGAGAAGTCTCTTTAAGCTGCTGTGGGGAAAGATTACACTGAATAACATGGAATTAATGAAGACTTTCATACATTTAATATAAGCCTTGAAGAATTTGTAGGTTTTGAATATAAGTTTATTTTCCCTACTGTGTTGTAAATTAGTTGAGGTTAGTGACTGGGTCTAATTTACACACACACACACACACACACACACACACACACACACACACACACATCCTAGGTGTGCCAAAAAAGTATACACATTTTAAGAGATGTCTATGTATTACTTTTAGTTTGCTGTAATCAGAAATGTCTGAACACTTTGAACACCTCTTGTAATCGCAGAAGTCAAATGTGACTAGTATTCACCTTTTGTTATTGGTATATATTATTACAATTTTAACACAGTTTTTTTCCTTTCTTAAAATGTGTATACTTTTTTGTATAGATATATCTCTGTGTATGTATAAAATTGTGTATATGGTTATAGTTATATTGAGTCTAATGTCTGGTCTATACATGCTTTCCATTAGCCAATACCATTTAAAGAGGACTTACTATGTTTCAGGCATTGTTAGAAGCATATATTCTCTTATTTAATCCTTATAGCACCTCCTGAAGTAACATTCAACTTATCCCCATTTTACAGAGAAAACTGAGGCACTGAGGGGTTAACTAAATTGCCCAACTTCACAGCTACTAAGTGGAGAAGCTTTGTTGGTGCCCGGACAGTCTGCTCTGATGGCAAGGCCTTCACTTCTTACATATAGGCTCTAATTGCCTCCAGTCAATACATGTTGTTTGACTGTTGAACAAGCTAGCAGGAGTTTCTCAGCAGTTGTAATGTGATTTTATTTACCACTGTCGAATTTCTTCAGAACGTTTACCTCAGGAAACTAAACAAAAAATCATCAGGGTGCATAAAATGGTTTACAGTGATATTATTTATCTCCGAAAGAAAAGTCAAGCAGTTGACCGTCATATATTTGTTCTCTAGACAGTGTCTAGTCTTCAGGTTGTGGATCGTCCAGGACAATCTTGACTCACACGGGTTTTTTTATTTGATGAACATACAGCATCATTGCTGTTGGCATCCAGTGCAGGGTTTATCCTTGGCTTGTCGTGACACAGTGTAATGAGACCCATGCATACAATGAGCTTAGACTCTGTGGACATGAGTTACCAGCACCCTGGGTGTTCTATGTGAATTGCAGTACAATCCTTCCCTACCGGAAGGGATTTCGTTGACATGTAGCTTGGAAGAGAATCAGTAGCTTGACCTTGTCTGCGTAAATCTCAGAGGTGTAGACTGTAGGGGAGTTGGTGATGGCATCATATACACAAGCAGGAAAGCCACATGCAGACACCTGCTTCAAAGGACAAGCGAGGAGACGGAATGTGCTCAAGTGCAACACCTATCTGCATCTCACCTGGTTTCATTTCTACTAAAGTCCTTTTCCAACAGGACAGCTGGAATTGTTTGTTTCAAAGAAATAAGTTGTGAACAAATGCATATGCAACTAACAGATACATTTATTCTTCTGGAAATTGGCAAGGAGCAAATAAAGCTATAATACTTAGTTTTGATAAGGTTGCTGAAAAATGGCTATTCTTGTACCTCACTTACGTGGAATGCAAAAAATTTTGTCCTTGGTAATTTGTAAACTTCATCTAAAGCTATACGAGCACCCCCCCCCCCCCAAAT